>NC_058132.1:302721070-302851711 GCF_016433145.1 Gracilinanus agilis
TATATATATATATGTATATATATATAGATAGATATATATTTAAATTTATGGAACCATTATTCTTAAGTGCAGAAAATTAGAAACTGAAGGGATATCCAGCAATTGGGAATGACTGAACAAGTTATGGTATATGATTGTAATGCAGTACTACTGTACTATAACTATATATAAAACGTGATAAAACTATGAAAAATGATGTGAAAGATGATTTAAGAAAGACCTGGAAAAATACATGAACTGATGCATAATGAAGTGAGCAAAACCACAAGAACATTGTACATAGTAACAGCAACATTATAGATCAACATTTATGAATGACAGCTGTTCCTAGAAATGTAACGATCCAAGAAAATCCTCCACGACTCATGATGAAAAATTCCATATAAAGAGAAAGAACTTATGGAGTCTGAATGCAGAAATAGAATATATTTCACTTTATTTCTTCCCTTTTGTTTCTTCAAGTTATTTTTCACAAAAAGACTAATAAGGAAAGATGTTTTAGATTCACAGATGTAAAGTCTACATTGCTTACTTTCTCAGGAAGAGGATTGGAGGGAGGGAGGGAATATAAAAATTTGGCTCAAACCTAAAGAAATGAAGCTTATTAATTTTTTGTCATTTAAATAAGTTAAAAATAAAATCTCAGTAAATAAAATGACTATCATTATTACAACAAGTAGAAGGAATATATATGTATATATATAAAGGCAGAGGGTAAGAGCATGAGTTGAACATAATGGGCTCATAGCTAAAATTTAATAAAATTAAGGCATGATGAAGATGAATGCATTCTGAGGAGGGGGAAGGGAAAATATAACAGGTTTGAAACATTTCACATAAAAGATGCATGAAAGAACTTTTGCACTGGAGGGAAAGATGGGGGAGGTAGAAATGAGAGACCTTGAACTTTACTCTCATCAGAATTGGCTCAAGAGGAAAAAAACCATACAAAATTAAGTGTATATAGAAATCTTTCTGACCCTACATATAAGTAGAAAGGGAAGAGGATACAGGAGGAAGGGCTGATAGAAAAGAGGACAAACAGGAGGAAGTTGTGGTCAGGGTGGGGAGGAAATAAAGGGAAACAAGATGGAGAATAATACACAGTAATCATGAGTGCAAAAATTTTTAACAACAAATCTTTCTATAATGAAATTTTCATTTCTCAGATTCATAGAGAAATTAATCATATGTACAAAGAAACAAGTCACTCCTAAATTGATAAATGGTGAAAGGATATAAGCAAGCAATTCTCAGTCAGGAAAAAGAAAACAATAGTCAGAATCACTATTTTTTCCTTTTTTTTTTTTAATTTAAAATTTCTCCATGGTTGTTTGATTCATGTTAACCCTCCCCCACTCAAAAATCTCACCCTCCTGAATCTGACAAGCAGTTCCACTGGGTTATACATGTATCATTATTCAAAACCTATTTCCTTTTTATTCATATCTGCAGTAGCACGGTCCTTTAACATCAAAACCTGAATCATATCCCTATCACATTATGTGATCAATCACATATTTTTCTAATGCGTTTCCATTTCCACAGTTCTTTCTCTGGATGTGGACAACATTCTTCCTCACAAGGTCCTCTGAATTGTCCTGGGTCATTGCATTGCTGCTAGTAGAAAAGTCCATTACATTGAATTGTTCCACAATGTATCAGTCTCTGTGTACAATGTTCTTCTGGTTCCATTGTTTTTGCTCTGCTTCAGTTCCTGGAAGTCATTCCAGTTCACATAGAATTCCACCACTTGATTATTCCTTTTAGCACAATAGTATTCCATCACCAACAGATACCACAATTTGTTCAGCCATTCCCCAATAGATGATCACCACCTCATTTTCCAGTTTTTTGTTACTACAAAGAGCAAGGCTATTAATATCTTTGTACAAGTTTTCCTTATTATATTTTTAGGATACAAACCCATCAGTGGTATGGCTGGGTCAAAGGGTAGGCATTATTTTAAAGCCCTTAGTACATAGTTTCAAATTGGTCTCCAGAATAGTTGGATTAATTCACAACTCCATCAGCAGTGTATTCAGTCACAAAGCCTCTTTTAAGAGGAAAGTCCCCTCACAAAAAATCCAAGAAGGAGTCAGTCTTTTTCACTCACCATGTAGTAGTTCAAAGGGAGAGATTTTAAGAACAGTCTCCCCAAATCCTAGGTCTCAGGTCCAGTAAGCAGATTGTTTATCAGTTTCCAACTCGAACTTCAAAATCCAAAGAACTAAGTAATCCCCATGGGAAGTTGTAACTCCTTTTTAAAGATGCTTTTGTGTCACATCCTGTGCCTTCCTCTACTTTTTACGTGTACCAATTACAGCTAACACTTTGCTTAGGACTACCCAGGGGGCAGTCAGTGGGTTCTGATTCATCACCCACTTTTGCACATTTGGGTTGCAGACTTCCCCCACTCAAGTGTAAGTGGGGGTATTTACACTTTTGGTGATTAAATCTAAAAATGGGCAGTGTAGAGTTAATCCCATCTTCACAGATCTCTGGGCAGTTAGTTTTGATAATTTCTTGTAATATGACATTCAAGGTTTTTTATCATCATTGCTTTCAGGTAGTCCAATAATTCTCAGATTATCTCTCCTAGATCTATTTTTTAGTTTATTGGTTCTTTCAATAAAATGTTCCATGTTTTCCTCTGTTGTTTTTTTCATTTCTTTGATTCTACTTTATTGTCTCTTGATTTCTGATTAAATCATTTGTTTCTAGATGGCCACTTCTGATTTTTAAGGCCTGCTTTTCCTCTGTCAGTGTTTGATTTTCATTTTTCAATTGGTCTATTTCTTTTTGGATCACTTTCTTCTTGCATCACTTACATTTCTCCTCCCCACTTTTCCTCTACCTCTCTTAATTTGTTTTTGAAGTGTTTTTTAACTGTTCCAGACTCTTTTGTCCATTCTATATTTTTCTTTTGGAATTTGCCTGTGTTTCTTTTGCTTTCACTGTCCCTTTCTGTGTCTGCACCTTACTCTTTGTCTATGTGATAAGTCTTTAGAGTTAGGTGCTTTTTCAGTTACTTGCTTATTTTTTCCTATTTAATTATAAATAGGCTCTGTTTTCTGGGAATTTGGGGTAACCTCTTAAATTTCAGTCCTTCCTTGTTATTTGTGGCTTGTTTTCTGGGTTGTTATTAGTTTACCAGATGGTCTGAGGGCTGAGAGTTCTGGTAGTCCCCTCCCAGTGCTGATTCAACTGACCCTTGAGATGCTAATAACTTAAAGACTTTCTTCAGGCTTGAGTGCAGGCTTTTGATCTCATTCTGCACTTGATATGGTTAGGTGCTGATCAAATTCTAGCTTCTGGTTTAGGTTCAATTTTTTTTAATCTCAATGCATTATTGATTTAATCAGACACACCCTTGATAGCCCTCTCCTGGATCTCTGCTTTTAGTTTTAGAAAAAGAGATCCCAGGGAAGCTCCCCCCTGAGAACTGTGTCCTCACTTCAACCTCAGACTAAGATGCCTGGCTTAATTCTGGGCCAACATAGATTAGCCCCCTTCCACCCAGATTGTCCTGGAATGAGTCTCCAGAGTTCTCCACAGGTTTGGAATTTCAAGGGGTATGAGTTGGCTTGGACCACTACTCACTAATATCAAGGTCTGCCTGCTAGACGGGGCTTAAACACCGAACCTGTGAGAGCAGATGTGTTGGGGTGGGTAGTGTGGCAAGCCTACCTCTTCACTCACTGTTATGCCTCCTGCTATCTCTACTCCCCTCTCACGCAAGTTTCCCAGATAGCATCTGCCTATCTTTTAGTTTTCTCCTCTTTTGAGAGTTGTTTCACTCTGTCTTTTTCTTGATTCCTTCACTCCTGTATTTGTTTGTGGTGATATTTTACTCTTGGTTTGGGAGGATTTTCATGATGAAACTGCTCTGCTCTTTAATTACTCCTCTATCTTCTCTAAATCAATATTAATTAGAGCAATGCAAATTAAAACAACTCCAAGGTACCATCCCACACCTATCAATTGGCTGTTAGGGCATTAAAGAAAAATGACAAAACGTGGAGAGGATATTGGAAAATTGATATGCTAATGCACTATTGAGGGAGTTATAAATTTATTCAACCATTATGGAGAGGAATTTGAATCTGTGTCCAAACAGACATAAAATAGTATATACTCTTTGCCCTAGTAATGCCATTACTAGGTTTGTATTTCAAAGACTTAAAAAAAAAGGGAATGACAATGTTCGAAAATATTTAGTGTTGCTTTTTTTGTGGTTGCAAAGAATTGGAAAGTGTGAGGGGACACACATCATTTGGATAATAGCTGAGCAAATTATAGGATTTAATTGTAATGGAATAGTATTTTACTCTGAGAAATGATGAACACTAGAAATTCAGAAAAAACATGGAAAAATTTACACAAAATAAAGCAGAGTGAAATAAGTAGATCCAGGAGAACATTGTACACAATGACAAGAATACTATACAAGAAACAACTGTAACCAACTTAATTCTTTCCAAGCAATACAGTACAATACTTCAGTCTCAAAGACTTGATGTTGCAATGAATATTGTCTCAAAGAAATCATTAAAATATTGACATTTTAAGCTACTTTAAATCTATTTACTTTTGAATTTTATTTTATTTTTTCAACTAAAAATGTCTATATGCTTTCTTTTTCATGTCTTCCTCCCCTTGCCACTTTCTACCAACATATTAAAAAAAAAACAAAACCAAGTACAAATTCAAGCAAATGCATTGTCAATATGTGAAAGTGTATATTTCATTCTGTTTTCTAAAATTATGACTTTTATGTCAGAAGGTCAGTTGAAAGCTGTACTATTCATCCTCTGGGTTTTTGGCTGGTCTGTACATTGCTTAGAGTTCTGCAATCTTTTAAATTGTTTCTCTTTCCACTGATATTATTAGCCTATGAATTACTCTTCTGGTTTTACTCCCTTCCCTTTGCAGTGGTTAATACAATTCTTCCAAAATTTCAGTGAAAACATCCTATTGATATTTTCTTATTGCAATATTATATATTTTGTATACATTACTTGTTTTGATGTATCATGAATTTATGAATTTTTTAATATCTGATGAAAAATTAAACAAATAGGCAGCATATTTTTAAAGTCATATAGTATACTTTGTTCAGTCATTCCCTTTATGATGACATTTCTTATTTTGAAATTCTTGCTCTAACAAAAATAGCTACTATAAATATGTTGTTTTTAAGAGTCTTTTTATATTTTTTTATCTTTTTTTTTTGAAATTGACCTAGGAGTGGTATCTCAGGGTCAACAAGAATACACAGTTTAACAATTTTTGTTCACAGTTTGAAACTGTGTTTTAGAGGTTCTTTAAGGAATTTGTTCAACTGTAGTTCCTATAAAGTGTGATTTTCCTTTTTTGTTTTAACCTTTGTCAATATGATGAGTGGGAAGTGAACCCTTGGTGTTGCTTTAATTTACATTCTCTAATTATTTGTATTTTGAATTTTTTTCATATGGCCTTTGATAACTTGAATTTCTTCCTAAAAGATATAAAACAAAATAATAAATTAATTTTTTAAGGTTCTTTTCTAAATGTGGTTTTTTTGTTTGTTTTTATTACCCTTACCTTCCATCGTAGAGTCAATAGTGTGTACTGGCTCCAACCCAAAAGAGTGGTAAGGGTAGGCAATGGGGGTCAAATGACTTGCCCAGGGTAACACAGATGGGAAGTGTCTGAAGTCAAATTTGATCCTGGGACCCCTCATCTCTAGGCCTGGCTCTCAATCCACTAAGCTACCCAGCTGTCCCCTCCATTAAATGTTCATTATCATTCTCCTTGATTTTTTTTGAAGCAATGCTGCTACTGAGGAAGTGTGACTACGTGTAGGGGAGAAAACAAAAAAAAAACCCACTTTGTCCCTGGAAATAGACAACTTCTGTTCATATCTTAGTTGTGCTACTTTTTACTTACGTTATCTTAAAAAAGTTATGCAACTTCACTTGGCCTTAGATGGCCTCTGATGTCCCTTGTATTCTAAATATTTGATTTTATGACTTTTTTATATTTCCTTTGACACTGCATTTTATTAGGTACAATTCTCCTGTTACTCCTTTGCTTTTGTTATTTTTTGCCTCTTTTCCTGCTCCTCTTCCTCTAAATAATATCATTTTTTTCTATTGTCTTTCGCTCCATTGCTGATCCTTTTGCTCTGCATCACTTCCTGAAGGTCTTTCCAGTTCACATAGAATTCCTCCAGCTCCCTTCTGCACAATAGTATTCCATCACCATCATATACCACAATTTGTGTATTCATTCTCCAATCAATGGCTCAATTTCCAATTTTTTGCCACCACGAATAACATGGCTAAAAATATTTTTGTACACATATTTTTCCTTATTATTTCTTTGGAGTACAAACCCAGCAGTGGTATTGCTGGATCAAAGGGCAGACATTCTTTTAAAACTCTTTGGACGTAGTTCTAAATTGCCATCCAGAATGGTTAGATCATGAATTTATTGCTTTTAAGTCTTTCAATTTCATGAAATCAAAATTATTTATATTTTTCATTTTCTCAATTTTATGATTAGAATGTTCCCTTATTGCTACACTGATTTTCAATTATCCTTAAAGGATAGCAAATTTATCTCAAAATAGTTTGTGTTCTTTGTAGTTTATCAAATATAATGACTTAGATTTTTGATTCTTTAATTTGTTCTTTCAATGTATAGACCTTCCTTTTTTGAAAAGAGTGCCAAAATTTTCATATGTACTGATTTATTATTGTTTCTGGTCTGGAAACTGTATTTTTATTTCCTTTCTACTTAAAACTAGACATAGCTATATAGATAGAGATATAGATATTTAGAACTTATGTTCCATACAATGGATTCTCTTATGATTTTACTGTGTTCTATAAGGTAACTTTTGATAAGTTTATTGGACCATAACCAGAGCAGGATTTGGTTTTTTGTTTGTTTGTTTTTTGTGTGTCACAGGCTTCACTGGCAATCAGAAGAAGTCTATAGACTCCTCATGATAACATTTTCATATAACTAAAGGAAATTTCTGGTAGAGAACAGTGACAGTAAAGACATTTTCTGCCTTCCTATATTGTGGAGGTGATTCTATAGAGAAGACAAGAATGTAAGGAAGAAAAACATTCCAGGAAGAGGAGACATGCATGTCATTCATGTAATTATGCTTAACTATAGTTGCATTATTATCCAACTACACGTATTGTAGTTGCTTTCATTTATGTCTTCCCCTCAATATTCTACAGGGGTTTCCATTTTTCATTTAAGTTAGAAGATGCAGAAATAATGACATATATTTCTATAAGTGAAATACAAATTGTTATGTTATTGTTGATACTCCACTTATGAAAGTAACCACACACACACACAAACACAGTTATTTTGAGAGAAACAATTATTACCCTGGGGTGGGGCTAACTTTTTGATAATATTTCTCTGAATTTTGTTCAAATTGCATTTAAACCACAGTTATACAATCCATCCTTCAGACCTCAGTTTCAATATGACCTCAGTCACTTGTCAGTAAGTGACTGAGGCCATATTGAAACTGAGGTCTTCCTGGCTTTGGAATCAGAGGTCTATCTTCTATTTCACCTAGTTATTCCTAGTCTATGATCTATAATGTATGAAAGCTTCGGTGACAATGCATTTCCATATAATTCGTGACTAAAAAAACAATTAAACCTGAAGGGTAGGAAACATAATATTTACAGACTTAAATTTAAAAATTCTTTGGTTACCAATTTTCTTCAAAAAAATAGTGGAACACTATTTTAAAATGGGTGTTTTAAAATTAATATTTATTGACTCAATTGTTGGTTTTGCTCTTTAGTCACTCATATAAATAACCTTTTAGAAACATCACAATCTGCAAAAAAAGCACATTTGTTAACTCCTGGCTATATTGTTGTGAGATTTCATTCTTTAGTTGATTTAAAGACATAATGGAGTGTCTAGTTTGATAGTGTTTTCCCTGAATTCTTAAAAAAATGCTTAAAACTACTATTGAACATTTGCCCTAATCTGTTTTTCTTAAATAACAAATTTCCACCCATGATGTGTTTGTGAAATTACAGCCTAATTTTCTTTTACACAGCTTGTTTTAGTAACACTTTACATTTTCATGTAATATGGAGTTAATTTAACATTGACTAGTGTGAAATGAAATCATTTGGTATTCATTTGAATGTCACATATATTTTCTTAAGTGTTTCATTATAATTTAGCAATACTTAATAGACATTAAAAACAAACTGGTACCTTCATATCTGCGTTATTTTCATTAGCATTCAACACTTATGTGCGTGAATATAAATGATACATCCAAGTTTCTCTGAACTACATGACGTTGGAAAAGGATAGGGAAAAAGAAAACCTCTTATGATCAAATGAGTAAACAAAAAACAGTTGCTGTTTTCAAGTAGTATGTATTTGATGGAAAAAATAGCAATTAACTTTCTAGGTACTTATTTGGACACGAGAATACCAGGAAAATTGCCCATCTATCATGATTGAAGTCCCTCAGATTAACAATAATTTAGCCATAGTGAAAAAAAATGTTATTGGTCACTCTTAATATATTGTCACTAGTTAATGCCATTCTTTGAATCAATGGATCAGTTTACTAGTAAAAGGCAATTAATCTACATGGAAATTTCACAAGATGGGGAAATTTGCTTAAAATCCTGGAAACTGAGAGATGGAAGAGTTCAAAGAGTCAAACTCATAACTGAAAAAGTAAGAATATAGGGGAACAATAACTAGTTACATTACCACAATTAGAAATTCTGTAATAATATAGAGAGAAAATGAGGCCAGTGAGTTCATGGGATGATATTAAATTTGTAAACCAACTTTGTGATATTTTCCAAGTTATGAAAAAGTCTATATGTTTTAGTTTCTTCACCTTTGAAATGGCAACCTTGAATTAGTCATTGGTAGTCTATAATCTCTCATAAAAATTATAGCTTCATTTGAATAGAATTGATGTCCTTAATAATCATATTTATATATGTTATACATTATAGATGTATTATACATATTATATCTATATAAATAAATCTTATACGATATTGTGGAAGGCCAATCGGAGAAATAGGGTCATGGGTAGGGCCTTTTATCTGGATTCCCTTCATGATCAATCCAGACTGAGGGAGTTTTTGTGGTTGGTCCTGGTAACCTAAGCCCTGAAAAGCTGGGGTACCAGCAGGTTGGTTAATACAAAATAACTGACCCCTCCTAGAGGCTCACTTTATAATTGGAAGTCATTGAGAGAAATAGAGTCTGTAATAGATATTTTATCTGGTACCTTTTAGAAGATCATCAGCAGGTAATACTTATGTGTGACCTTTTTTGCATTGCATGTCAGGATGCAGACAGAATGGGTTTATCTAAGATAAAAATCTTGACTCCTCTTTTGATTCCTTTTATTATCTACACCTTTTCTTATTGGAAAGCTTTAAGTTCTTAGCAAAACTGTAGTTAAGGAGTTAACAACTTTTCCCAAGAGAAAAGAGCAGAAATCAGTAGAAGCTGACCTGGCCCTGTAATCTCTTCCTAGATAGCCAAAGTCAAAGAAGGCAGAGGCAGACCCCCTTCATATTTAGCTAGGTACTTTCCACCCCAAGCCCCACATAATCTCAGAGGCTCATTCTTTAATGTATCTTTCGAAATATGGAAACTTTTTACTAAAATAACTTTTAGATAAAGTGAGGCTCATTTTTAACCTTGAACTTTTTTCTCATCTGGCATACCCTTCAATGAGAAAATCTTTTGTATAATATATGCCCAAAATGATGTAATTCTGCATCTGCACAGCTGTGAAACTTCTTTCGGCTTTTGTGTGAAAGGGTTTTTTTGAATACTGCATATAATAAAATCCCAAGCTTATTGCTGGTCAGACGGAGCAGCCATGAGCTGACAGACAGTTTCAGGTTCCATTTTTTCTCACCTAAACTGTCCCTCTTATCAGATTCCTGGAGCTGTTGGATGGCTTTCAACAGGATATAAAGGGATTGTTCAAGGAGGACTACCATATCTGATAAGAGGACTTACTGAGTCATTTTATAATGGCTCATCCACCTTTTGTTGTCTACCTGTTACTCAATTTTCATCTATGATTTCAAGAAGCTGTGCCATGCATAGTAGCCACAATCAAGTATAACTGTCTTGGCAGATGGACTAAACCAGGTTGAGAGTAGCCATCAGGCTTTAAATCCTATTATTGGTCTAGGGGTATGTCTACCTGAAGCATGTGCAGACATTTCCTAATAGAATGGGAAGACAATAACAATTTGTTCCAAAGGCCATGTAAGATAGCTGAAGGCAATATCTTGGAGTGCTTAGAGTTTTGTAATACATGAAAGATGTAAATGGTTATCCATTGTATCCTGGGTGGTCACCAGTCATCCTGACTTTTGTCTTGCAGTTGGGCTTCAGTGACTCTCAAAGAGACAGAAACTGATAGTTTTGAGCTATTTTGCCTCACTTAAATCCAATCCATGTGCAAGTCAAGACATTTCTCATGATGTCATTTTTAAAAAATGCATACAATATACCTTCATGTATATCTACATATGTATATATTTTTAAACATTTATTAATATTCATTTTTAACATGGTTACATGATTCATGCTCCTACTTTCCCCTTCACCCCCCGCACCCCACCACCCATGCCGACACACATTTCCACTGCTTTTATCATGTGTCATTGATAAAGACCTATTTCCAAATTGTTGATCATTGCATTGGTGTGGTAGTTTCGAGTCTACATCCCCAATCTTGTCCACCCCGACCCATGTGTTCAAGCAGTTGTTTTTCTTCTGTGTTCCCTCTCCTGAAGTCCTTCCTCGGAATGTGGGTAGCATTCTCTACATATGTATATTATTTAAATACATGACTATATATATTTATCATGTAGCAATAATTTTATGATTTTAAAAATATTATTCTGAGAAAGTGTACACAGGGTTGACTGAACTAACAAAAGGGCTTATGACAAAAGGTTAAGAAGCCCTGGAACAATAATGATGATCCAGATGGTGTCTTCAGGGTCTAACATTTTATGTTTCCAAGAGGAAAAGAAACTGAAAGGGTATTTAGTGCTTATTTTTCCCATTTCCCATTTGGTTAGGACAAGCATTACTTTTATTTTTCCAAAATACATAGAATATCATAGAAACAAAATCCATATCCTGGTTTACAAATTGTAATTTGTACTGACACAGTAATGAGTGCTGTGCCTAGATGGTCTGGAGTGAAAAAAAGACCTAAGTTCAAATTCTACCTCTGATACATAATAGCTCTGTGACCCTGGGAAAATCATAATTTCTTATTTCAATGGCAATCCTAAGATTATAAGTCACTTACTAATTGGCAAACTATCTCCATAAAGGAAATTTCCTCATAAGGAGTTCCCCATATTTGTGAAATAACAATTTTAATAAACAAATTAAGTAGGATTGCAAAGCAAATGCATTATATATGTAGATAGTTTAGGAATGAGGAATCATCTATGAAAGGTCTTAAAAATTAGAATTACATATTTTGAGAACTAGAAGGTACCTTAGATGTCATCCATTCCACAAACATACGTCTCCATATTATAGTCAAGGAAACTGTTTTAAAGGGAGCTAAGGAGAACACAAAGACAGTTTTTTTTTTTTTTTAATTTTTAAACCCTTAACTTCTGTGTATTGACTTATAGGTGGAAGATTGGTAAGGGTAGGAAATGGGGGTCAAGTAACTTGCCCAGGGTCACACAGCTGGGAAGTGTCTGAGGCCAGATTTGAACCTAGGACCTCCTGTCTCTAGGCCTGGCTCTCAATCCACTGAGCTACCCAGCTGCCCCCAGACAGTTTTAAAAAATGTTGAAATTAGGACTCAATGTTGTACTAACTCTGAGTCCAACTTCTTATTAGTTGCATTTTGGTTAACTGAGATTTAGATACTTCATAATAAGTCTGACTAAAAATTTTGCCTCTTTAAACCTCAACAATGGAAGCTGCTTCCTAAGGTCTCATTACCCAAATCTGAGTACTGTAATCTAACTAGTACTAATCTTCAGATCACAGAGGTAGAGATGAAAAGAACTCAAAAAACTACCTAATCTAAGGATGTCCTATGAAATGTTTAACAACCAGCTGGGATGGGGGACAGATGTATATATGACATTTAAATTTGATTTGAATTATTAATATTTTTGAGGTCCCGGGTTAAGATGGCGGCAGAGTAAGAAGCAGCTCTTAACCTCTCCTGACCAAAACACACAAAACTCCTCAAGGGGACATGAAAACAAGTCCAGACGAATGGAGGAACCCCACAACAGGGCACAGCATGGAAGGTACATGGAATTGAGGTATTTCCATACAGGCTGAGCAACCACCCCACCCCCACCCCATCCACACACAACAACTATAGCGCCGAAGCCAGATAAAAAGAAATAGAGCAAGTTTGGGGCACCCATCCAGTCATTGGCAGCTCTGGGGCTTGTTCCTGAGAACAGCAAGATTTAGGACCCTAAAAAGCTAACGAACGCACACAAAATTTGAGCGAGGGAGCAGGGCACCGAGAGCGGACACAGGGCCCAGAGCACAGGCTGAGAGCGCAGGCACTGAGAGAGGCTTGGGTGGAGGCAGACACAGCCATGAGCTAAAGCTCTGAAACCCTGAGTGGGAAACCAGTGCAGATGGGTATACGACTGTGGAAGCAGCACCCTGAGACTTGTAAAGAAACCTCCGGCAGACGATCAAGCAAGGGGATCCACCAAGGGGCTTGACCGCGGACAGACCCTGAATGCGAGGATAAACCTGAGAAGCTGCTGGGCTAATGATGGCTACCCAGTCTCAGGAACTTCAGAAGAGAAAGATTAACAACAAGAAAAAGAAGTCTTTAACACTCGACAACTTTTACACAAAGAAAATCCAGACAACCAAGCAAACAGAGGAGGAGAACAAACAAGCATCCGGATCCTCCTCAAATAAGGAAAACTCCTCACAAGCTATGGAAGAGTTCAAAACTGAGATTTTGAGGAAAATGGAAGAGATCTGGCAAGAAAATAACAGTTTAAAAGGTAGAATCTTGCAATTGGAACTCAGAAACCAAATGAACTGATAAGCAAATTGAACACCAGAAATGACCAGATTGAAAAGGAATACCAGAAGATTACAGCCGAAAACCAGAAGATTACAGCTGAAAATCAAAAGATCATAGCTGAAAACCCGAAAGATTATAGCCGAAAATCAATCCCTAAAGGCTAGAATTGAGCAAGTAGAAGTTAATGATCTCTCAAGACAAGAACAAATAAAACAAAGTCAAAAGACTGAAAAAATAGAAGGAAACATGAAATATCTCAGTGAGAGAGTGACAGACCAAGAAAATCGGTCTAGAAGAGACAATTGGAGAATAATTGGTCTTCCAGATAAACCAGAAATTAATAGAAACCTGGACTCCATACTAACAGAAATAATTCAGCAAAATTGCCCTGAAGTCCTACAACAAGAGGGCAATATAGACATTGAAAGGATTCATAGAACACCTGCGATATTCGATCCAGAAAAGAAAACACCCAGAAATATAATTGCCAAATTCAAGAGTTTCCAAGCAAAAGAAAAAATCTTACAAGAAGCCAGAAAGAAACAATTCAAATATCAAGGAACACCAATCAGGATCACACAGGATCTGGCAGCCTCCACTCTAAAAGACTGTAAGGCTTGGAATATGATATTCAGAAAGGCAAGAGAGCTGGGCCTGCAACCACAGATCAACTACCCATCAAAATTGACTATATATTTCCAGGGGAAAGTATGGGAATTCAACAAAATTGAAGAATTCCAGGTATTTGCACAGAAAAGACCAGGGCTAAATGGAAAGTTTGATATCCAACCACAAAAATCGAGAGAAACATGAAAAGGTAAATAAGATACAGAGGGGAAAGAAAGAAAACTTAAAATTTTTTAATATGCCTTTTTAAGGGCCTCAGTGAGATCTAATTATCTTTATTCCTATGTAGAGAAATGTTATGTATAATTCTCTGTAGTGAACTCTATTCACTATTATAGTAATCAGAAGAATAATTCACAGGGTGAGGGTGGAACACTAAATAATCTAAGATGACATGGGGGATGAGAAAGAGGGGGTGAATAGCAGGGGACACCAAGAGAAACTTGAGTGAATAAGAAAATAGGATATTCTATTACACACAAAGAGGGCATGTGAGGTAGAGGGGACAAATACTATTATAAGAAGGAGAGGAAGAGAGCATTAAGAGGTAATAATCAAACCTTACTCTCAGTGTAATCAACCCGGAGAGGGAAGAGTAGCTATACTATCCATTGGGACATAAAACTCTTATCTAACCCTTCTGAGAAAGTTAGAAGGGATAAACCAAGGGGAGCAGGGGAGTGGGGAGGTCAAAAAAAGGGAGGGGAGAAGAGGGAGGGAATTCATAAGGCCTTTAAAAACAAAAAGAGGGGGGAAAAATAAGGGAAGGGGTAGAAAGGGAAGTTAATCAAGGGAGGGGATAAGGGATAGCGGCCTAATAACAAACCACTGGTTTAAAATAAAATAATATAAGAAAAAAGGGGGTAGAAAAAGGGGAGGATATGAAAATGTCAGCAAATGCACAACTGATGATTATAACTCTGAATGTGAATGGGATGAACTCGCCCATAAAACGGAAGCAAATAGCAGAGTGGATTAGAAACCAAAATCCCACCATATGTTGTCTACAAGAAACACATATGAGGTGGGTGGACATACACAAGTTTAAGGTTCAGTGTTTGAGCAAAATCTTTTGGGCATCAAATGAGAAAAAGAAGGCAGGAGTGGCTATTATGATTTCTGACAAAGCCAAAGTAAAAATAGATATGATTAAAAAAGACAGGGAAGGTCATTACATCCTGATTAAAGGCAGTATAAATAATGAGGAAATAACACTGCTCAATATGTATGTACCAAGTGGCATAGCACCCAAATTCATAAAGGAGAAACTGGCAGAGCTCAAGAAGGAAATAGATAGTAAAACCATACTAGTGGGAGATCTAAATATTCCTCTGTCAGATCTAGATAAATCAAACCAAAAAATAAATAAGAAAGAGGTAAGAGAGGTGAATGAAGTCCTAGAAAAATTAGATTTAATTGAATATGTGGAGAAAAATAAATAGGGACAAAAAAGGAATACACCTTCTTTTCAGCTGCACATGGCACATTCACAAAGATTGACCATGTTATAGGGCATAGAATCATTGCAAACAAATGCAAAAGAGCAGAAATAATAAACGTAACCTTCTCAGATCATAATGCAATAAAAATAATAATTAGTAAGGGCACCTGGACAGGAAAATCAAAAACTAATTGGAAATTGAATTATTAATATTTTCTCAGTCACTAACATGTTTCGATGATCAAGAAAACAATATACTATGACCCCATTTTAGCACTTGTTGATTTGTGAGTTATAAATGCTCAAATTGTAAGTTTTTCCATCAGCTCTAGAACCTGGTTCAACCTGGCTCCAATACATAACATAAACCTATTAACCTCACAGGTGAGGAAATCAAGCTTATAGAGGTTATGTGACTTTTCCAAGATCACTCAGACACTGGATGCCAAGATACCTCTTCCACCACTCAAATCCTATAAAAACTTTGGCAGTCTGGTATACAACACAAGATGGGGAAATACAATTGATTCTCTACTTTAAATCATGCATCAACTTGAATGTCCTGAAGAGAAGAATTGTGTTACGTTCAGGGTTTCTTGGTATCTGGAGATTCCTGCACCAATATAGCTATGCTGAGGGATCTTTTATTTCATCTGTGAGGGTACTGATGCAGCTGCACAATAATTTAGAGGCTTTTATCCTATTCCTGAAGCATATGGTGCTAGCTCATATTTATCTTAGGAAAAGCTGGTCAGGAAGTAATGGTGCTGAAGAACTGGAGTGTGTCTCAGCTGCTTAAGGAGGCAATAGAGGGGGCACTGGCATCCTTCCTTGGGTAGTTCAGGTTGTCTGTCAGTTTGTCATGCTTCAACAGAAATCAAGTAGTGATTCTGTCCTGATTAGGATTTCCTGGAGTGGTATAAAAATGAAATTCAAAAAGAAGGCTAGCGATATTAAATGTACCCAAATATACCCTTAGAAAACACAGTCTTTATTAAAAATACATTGTCATCCTGGAGGGCAATTTTCCCCCAAATTTTAGAAATATTTACAAAACTTTTTGTTTATTAGATAAAAATATGTTATCCCCCTTTTTGTTTCGTAGATGGGAAAAGCATGTCATAGTAAAAATCTATAGCATTGAACACATTTAAATTATAACTAGTTTAGGGAGAACAAATCCTTATCAATGAGTGCAGATATAAGAGAAAGGGAACATTTTCTTTTCATGAAAATCTCAGAACTCCTATGGTCCTTGGTCAGCCTGTGACATCATCTCTCTCTCTCTCTCTCTCTCTCTCTCTCTCTCTCTCTCTCTCTCTCTCACTATGTATGTATGTATGTATGTATGTATGTATGTATGTATGTATCTATCTATCTATCTATCTATCTGTCTGTCTGTCTGTCCTGTCTGTCTGTTGATCTATCTCTCTATTTATTGCCTACCTGCTTCCAGGAGTTCCCTCAGTGGGCTGATCCTTTCTTCAGATCTCCCTAACATGTAAACCTTGAAAATGGTAATGGAGTATGAATATCTTCTCCTACCTCTACGGTCATACTATTTTCTGGACCACAACTGTACTTCTCTCCAACTTTACCTACATCTGATAGATGAGTGTCTGGGTCACTGTCACTCTCTCTCCTCCCTTCTGAATGTGTTTTTGCTCCAAGAGCAATAAGTCCCTAATGGGACTTTATAGGAGTAGTTAAAATGTCAGTCCTTGGATATTTCCTCTAAAATTTTTGAAAAGGAAAGAAACAACAGAAACTTGTGTAATGTTCGTGTAAATGTGTAAATGGCAGTTATTATTATTGATGTTACCTTAGATAAGACTAATTAAAATAATATCATTGTTTTAATAAACATCATCAAAATGAAAACTTATAAACATTAACATTTTGGAAATGAAGTTTTCTAAATATAGATATCATTCAGAAAAAAATAAAAAGTAAATATTGATAATATCATAGTGATAGCATAATTATGTTTTTTATTGTATTTTATATATATGAACTAAAATAGGTTAGTATGGAAATGCAATTGTTAGCATTATTCTCCACCTTATTGGTTTATTGGCATCTTTATTCCTATGTACACTAACTAGAGATATATATTTCCCTCTATATCTAGACATAATCCTAGAGAAAAACCTTAGAGGGACTCTTTTTTGGTACATATACAATATACACATATGCATATTGATTGATACACTCAAATATCTCTATCTGTCTGTCTTTATCTCTGTCTCTCCATCTGTCTACCTATAATATGTAACCTGTACAGCCTGCTTTGTGACTGCATATAGCAGGGCTATTCAAAATTCACATGGATTGGACTTTATATATTCATCTTCTCAGACAGAAGAGTAGGGGTTATTTTTCAAATATTTTGCAAAAAAGGGAGTTAGTAGAAAGAAAAAAATATAATTTGTGGTCTCAGGGGAAGTTTTAAGAAAGAATCAGCAACACAAAAGTACAAAGTTGTTGGGAAAAAATAAAAAGTGGAAAAATGGCATTGCCCAATTTCTGTCTGATAAAAGGGTAAAGCCCAAATATGTTATAGTTACTAATTACATTTAACATAGAAACATATTCTCAGAACTGAGAAAATCCTAGTCCAACCAGATAGATGGGAAGGAAATTGGAATTAGTGAAAAATTATAATTTTGAAAGTATTTCCAAAGAAATCTAGTTTTATGGCTTTCATACTGAAATGAAACTCATATAATGGAGGCATTTTCATAATGAAAAGTTACCAATAATTTATAATTAATATACTAGGAGTAACTCCAGGTCGCATTGCGGTTATACTGGTAGTACACATGGTTTTAAAAGTCTTGAAAATGTGTTGCTTAATAGCAGAGTTAATATTCTTATAGAAAACCTCCTTACGTTGTTACCTTATTTCCTCAGAACCTGTATCCTGTTAGCATTTAAAGCCTCTGTCAGTTAGCATGATTTCTTATTACTGAATTCTGGATGAATGAATTTCAGACATATTTTGTTTTCATAGGATTATTGGTTGAAAAATGGAATAAGCCTTAGGTCTCTAGTCCAACTACCTTATTATACAAACAGGCAACTGAGGTCAAGAAAAGTATAGACATTTGTCACAGGAGTCAAAGTTAGTGAATAAGAGAGGAATTCTTATCTCTATCCTCTAACTCAAAAAAGAATGATCCCCTATTGATTCCTTATGCACACTTCAAAAGTAAATTGTTTTAAAATTGTTTTTATTTCTCCCAATTATTCTGCCTTCACTTGCATACTTGCATACTTTGCATACTTGCACACTTGCATACTTTGCTAGCCTGAACTTCTTAGTTTGCCATTACTTAGCACCTAGCACTATATAGTACTATTATCTAGTATCAAATGGTACCCAGTTGCCATTTCAGATGTATTTCACATTATCTCTCTTCATATTTTCAAGATTTCTGTCAAACTTCTGTATTTACAGTTCCTAAATTACTATAGATCTAAGCATTCCATCTCTATCTGCCTTTTTCTACAAATAGGCCGTTTCCTCATGGCTGGTTATTTTCCTTCTTTTCCCTCTACCTCTGATTTCTTTCAATGCTGAGCTTGTGTGCCACTTTCATGACAAATCTGTCTTTTTCCCTTGAGTATTAGGACTCTCTTGACTCAAATTAACATGCCTATTATTATCTGATTAAATAATTGAAAAAAATGTTTTTTGAGGGTAAAAATTTTTCATTTTTATCTTTGTGTCAGCACCATGTACCACAGTGACTTTTACAAAAGAAATTATTAATCAGCGCTTAATGGTTTAAATTTGATCCCCTAGATTCTTGTATACTTCTCTATTTGTTCCCTACCCATTAATCCTTATCCCATGGTAACCCTGTCAGCATATAAAAGTTAGAAGAGAGAATGGCAATTCTGAGTTGCTGAGAGAAAGTTTAAAAATCCATGGAGACTGAGTCAACAATGTACTAATGCTATTTAAACTCAAATCAGCCCTCATTACTAATTGGCAATCCTTTTAGTCCTATCGTATGCTTCAATATTATGTTTTCCTTGGCAAGTGATCCAAATCTATTTTGCTTTCCTTAGGCCAAAAATTGCATTCTGGAGTACCTCAATCTCAGGAGATGACATTTCCTTCAATTTTTTTCTGAAAAGATAGATGTTATTCGAAGTAAATTCTCTTCTATATTTCAAAATTCTCTCTTCAATTCTCCCTTCCTCACCACCTTTCTACTCCTACACTCCACTGTAATTCAAATTCACTTCTTATCTATCTGGTGAAATTATTATTTAATGTACCACCAATGGCCTCCTAGTTGTCAAATTCAATTTAATTTCTCAGTCTTTATATTTTTCTATATCTGCTGTATTATATACTATTGAATTTTCTTTCATTCTTAGTTTTATTTTTCCCTCTAGTTTTATATACTTTATTCTCATGGCTCCCCTAGTATGTCTCTGACTATGAGTACATGCTTTTCTTCACCCTCTAACTCTTTAAATGCAGGTAATCTTAAGGTATTCCCCCTTATATTTCATTTCTTTTTTAAACTCTATCACTTCCATGAAGATAATTACCAAATATTTCTCCAAATCTCAAATTTCTATCCACTGATAGACACCTATAGTTCCATATAAGTGATTGCATTTGATATTTAGTGCTTTGGTTTTTTTTTCTGCTTTTGCCAAAAATGCTTTCCGAGAGTGCTTTGGACAATTTAACATTTCACCAAGCTAGACTTTTAGGTATTATTTTCTTAAAATTATCAGTCCAATGTCTCTGTCTACGTAATTCTAAAATAATTTATTTTACCAGAAGTTCTATAATATCTGCAGCCCTTATTTTTCATTTAGCACTTAGTATACACTGTTTTGCATTGTTGATTATTTTCAAGTGCACATATTTGTCTTTTCTCTCTAAATGGATTCATGCATGAGTGTAGACTGTCTTATATTACTCTCTCTTAGTCCATACTTCAGTATCTTACATGTGACAGATGATATCTTAAAATGGATATTATTATAGACTGATTTCTATGTCATGTATGTTACAGTTCATGAAGCTGTAGTAGAAATTTTGTTCACTTTATTTCCTGCCAAGTCTTTCAAAAAAAGAAGGTAAAAAAATGCATGCCAGAAATTGGAGAGCACTTGGAGATCATTTAGTCCAATTTTATCACATTACAGACAAGGAAATAGATGCCTAGAGAGATTGAAAGTTGCCCAAACTTTGCAACAAAGAGATGTGAGTAATACCCGTGTATCCTGACCCTATGCCTTATAACTACATCCTATTTCAAATATATAATAATCCTCCTTGTAAGAGTCTGACCTTTATTCTGATTTTGACTGAAATGGAATTGATCTTATATTGTGTTGAAATTTCTTTACTATCTGATAAGAAGTAAGGCCAGTGAATTAAAGCCATGTAGTAAATGGAATAATAAAAGTAAATGATAATTCAATATAATATAAATTTAGGGAAACAAGATGTAGACAATTCATCTTAGCCTCAGAAATAACAGGTTCTAACAAATTGCGACCTTGGAAAAGAGTAATAAATATTTTCTCAAATCAACTATCCAAGATATATTCTGAAATACACTATGTTGGTAAGATTTCAGGGTCCTACCATTGCTAATCTCTGATTTCTACTTGGAAATATAATCTCTAGGGAAAGAAACATGCTGAAATATTTCCCTATGTTGAAGGAGAATAGGGAAGGACTTGCTTGGGGAAAGGATCAACTGTTACAAATTTGCCAGACAGAGGATATATGATATTTGATTACTTTCTTGTTTAATGCTTTATTTGTAAGTAGTTTCTACATTGATGAAAGGGTGTAAACTCTTTATCAAAGTGTAATTATAATTCATTTTCACAATCTTTAAATAATTTTAAATCCTTAATATTAAATTTTTTAAATCATTAAATTTTAGTATTCTGGTACAAAAATCCATTTTTTTCAACCCATTTCATACTTCTCATTTTAAGTAAATGTTATTTTTAAATTTGTAAATATTTGAAAAAGGTAATATTTCAGTGGAGTTACACATAAATTTTTGTGCCATCATTTTACATATCATCAATAAGTTGAATTAAGTTGACTCGTTCTATAGAAAGTTATTATAAGTTACTATGATAAATTGCCATTTATTTAACAAAGGCCCTGATTTGATTTTTACAACACCTAGTTTAAAAACATATTTCCTAAAAATGAACTGAATTTGGGCAAAGTGATTTCACCTTAAAAGGCTGCTTCTGGCACATATTTAATATTATTACATATTTATAAAAGTTTTTATACATTTTAGAAATATTGATCACTCTTGTGTTCTACTCATGAATTCATTGTGCTTTGTTTATTCAAGGATAAGGAGAACTGTGAATAGCATATACTCTCAATTCTACTACTCCCAATTTATTACTAAGGGAATGATTCTATCAGGAGTCCTTCAGGGTCAAGGGAGAGGAGAAGACATATTTTTGAGTTAGAGCTTACCATTAAAGAACATAATGATAGCAACCACAGAATAATATTTCAATAACACAATCAGGCATATCAAGTACAGAGGGAGATCCACACTGGTGTATGGAGGCAGATGGCATGAATCCATGGGATAGCATGGTTGAGAGAGACAGGTAGCATGGGAAAGAGAAGGGAGTAGAGTACTGATGTAACATATAATCAAATTGAGACACTTAAGCAAACTAGGCCTGTAGCAGATGGAGGGATTTGAGGGCATATGAGATTATGATTTCATTTTATGAGTTCTTGGGTAATGGTGGGTAGACTACATTATTTTCCATATAGATTAAGTTCCTAACATAACCATATCTTCTCAAAGTTATCATCCATGTCTTAGGGCTGGTTCATTAATATACTTGCTGGTGTTTTGCTGATCCTACTGTTCATGTCTAGTGTTTTTTCTGAAGCTTGTAGACTACTGGCAATTAGCAGGACCCAGAGACTATTAGAGTAGGACTTAGCTGGCTTCTCCTAATTTTGCCCATATTTTTTAAATGTAGCCTTAGTTAATTTGTCATTTATTTATTTATTTTATTTGGATTATTTATTCTTAATTTTTAATTAATTAATTTAATTAGTTAATTTATGATCTGACTTCAAGTGCCTCCAATGCTCCCCTAATTTGTGAGGCAGCAGTTCATAAGTAACTATTATGCTCCATTAATTTATGGGATAGTCTGTAAGTGAATTCCAGGTTTCCCTTTGCAGCTTTGTTTCCTACCTTGTTGGCTACTTATAAACTTACTGTACTAGCTAAAGAGAAGTACATGGTCAAGAGAAAAAGAAAAAAGATACAAATGATCATATGAGGAGTTACACTTGACCATATTAAACCCTCAGAAATTTGTGATATTGCCTAAAATTTTATATGCATCATATTATTGAAAGAAAATCAGATGTTGAAAAAACTTTGTTTTAGAATTCTAGACTTGACAGTCACCTCCAATTTGTATGTGTGTGTGTGTGTGTGTGTGTGTGTATGTGTGTGTATTTTTGTGTATACCAATATCAAGACATTGCTTTTACTGCCACATTTCTCACATTTTTTTCATTTCCCTCATAGGTCAGCTGTTAATCACCTCTCCTCTTGAGTATTATAATGGCTTCTTCAGGGGGGTCAGGATTGCTTGTCTCTCCTTTCTCCAAACCTCCCCCTAGATGCCAAAACAATACTCCTAGAAGACAAAACTAATCTAACTATTCATCTGTTTAAATATCTTCAGGAGCTTCCCATGGTCTCAAGGGGGAGAATATTAGAAATTCTTCAGGCTAGAATTTGTATTATTTCACTATCTGTCCCCAATCTACCTTTCCAGACTCATTTCACATTTTTCCCTTTACTTGTTCACTATGCAGATAAAGATTCCTACTTTCTCTGCCCCCCAAATGGAATTTCAAATGCTTCAGTTTCCATTCCTGTTTTGAAACCTATCCTCTAAGCCTGAAATACAATTTCTCTTCACCAAAACCCCTTAGAAGCTTCAACATTTTTTTAAATTTAAACTACTTAAGAGAAGACTTTTCTAGTGCTTCAGTTATTCATGTTATCTTTTTTCACTAAATCCATTCTTATTTACTTATTTGTTAATGTGTTAGATCTCCTAGAAGAATATGCTTGTGTAAGTCTTTGCTCATAACAATTGCTTTCATAAGATATTATTCGTTTGAATTTTATGTAGAAAGAGAGAGAGAGAGAGAGAGAGAGAGAGAGAGAGAGACAGTATGTGTATGTCTGTCTGTTTCATAGAACTAATTTCCTACATGTAGTAAGTTCTGAATGAGGAAGTCTTCCTAACTTGGAACATTAGGTCCACCATATCAAGAAACTTGTCATGCATACTTGTATGTCTATATCATGTAACAGATAGCATAATATATATAGCATGCTATATTATATATATATATACACTTATGTATGTATGTATATACACACACACACACACACACACACACACACACATATATATATATATATGTTTCTATTCGTGTTTGGAATAGGATTCATGCCAATATTTATTTGGAAAAAAAAGTTAAACATTAGAGCCAGTCCACTCTTCTGTAAGAATATCAAGTGATTTTTTCAATATAAACAGTAAGTTTTGACTGACAGAGAGCAAAGTTCCTTTTAAAATTGAATATATGCAATGTCATTTAATTGCTGAGAATTTATACAGTGATATACAATTTCAAGCCAAAAATAATTTGTTTAAATAAACTTAGCCTATTCATACAACTAAAAATATGACACAATTTGACCTTTTCTTCTATGGTTTACTATAACCAAAAAAAAAATCATTACACATGGTGTGATTCCTTGTGAGTTGGTGGTTCATTATAAAAGAAACCAGACAATCAGAGGTAAATATTTGGGGAAGTACCAAAACTATTCCACCCACTGTTTTTCTTCCTGACTTGGTAAAATGAAGCATAAATGCATTCCTCAGTCTCATAAAACAAATGTGAAGAAAAGCAAAATTATTTTCCATCTGGTGAATTGTGGTGAATGATTTTAAATGCAATGTTCAATAAACAGTCAAAGATCCATCAATATCACATATTTTGTGTATTTGAGGTCAATGTCTGGAATTTAGAAAGTTGAATTTAACTGAGATAACTTCCATTTTCATAGTACAGTTGTTTAGAAATGTAAGGAATAAGAGTATCAATGCAAACTAGTATTAGCCTGAAATAAGTGAACATTAGCTGCAGAGATTTCATAATTTAAGCCATTTAAAAATCAAATATAATTCTAATTTAATCATTAATCTAATATAAAATGTTGATTGCCTCCTACAAATATTCAAAATATGAAATCTTGGCTCTGTAGATGTGTAGACAAAACCATAGTTTAGATTATGAACTTAAAAAGAAACTTCAAGGGGAAAATGATATGATTTGCAAAAACTAGGCAAAAAAAGCATTTATTTTTTAAAAAAAAGGCTTGAGGGCTGATTTTTTCAGATAAATAAATGCCTTTTCTTTTGCTTGGTCATGAGGTTTGGAATACCTTACCTTTTGCTCTACCTGAATGCATGCCTACCACCTCTGAACATTTTCATAGGTAGACCAGGGTCAATGTGAGGGAAAGTTACTTAAAGTTTAGGTTTTGCTCATTTCTAGGATGTCCCCAAAATGAGGTAGTAGAATTCTACTCAGTACACAGTATACATCCAACATACAGACATTAATTAATTAAAGGCATTAATTTCTTCTTCTCCTAAAAGAAATGCTAAACATGAGATTCATAGGATCACTTTGAGAGAAATACTTAGATAAGTACAAGAAATTTATGACTATACTGACATCCTTCCCACCATGGCCATAGAAGATTAAGAGTTAAACATGAGAAAATGAAGCCATTTGCAGGACTTTTCAACATTTTGTATTTCAGTTGGTGTCTGCAATATCTAGAGAATTCCCTTCAGATTCATTTCTTCTGGCTAGCCAGAATAGGAGTTGGTCTCATTTTCTCCCTTCCAGAAACTTTCTCTCATCCAGAAAATCTCTCTGATGCCTGTCAGCTCCAACTGAGAGTATCAGAGGCCTCAAATGCTCTTACTTATGAGGATGCCTCTGTGGTTTGTTCCATCCTCTATTCTCAGGGAAGAAACACAAGGTAGAAAAGGAAGCCTGAACCCGATGTCCAGCCTCTCTCTGCCTAGTCAAGACCTTACTTTAGCTGTCATGTATTTGTAAATGCCACCCTGCCAGATGAAGGAAAGGATACCTTCAATTGCTACACCCTCAAGGACATGACCCCAAAAGGATATCTACTTGCTAAACATTACACAGATAGCAATATAGTCAGAAGTTGTTGCTCTTTTTCAGTTGACCAAGAAGTCAACCAGCTTCTGTTATAATAGAGGTAAAGGCCATTTCATGGGAACATCAAGATACAGGTATATCATATCTAAACTCCATATCATTTCAACACTGAGCCACATGTTTCTTTGGAAGTGACCTTGATGCAGGCTTAATCTTCCAACATGTGCTCAGAAAGGGATGAAGGGAAATTGCTCTTTGATTCTTGTAATGAAGCTGGGAGGGACCTTAGAAAACGTCCAATTCAGTTCTTTCATTTCATAGATGAGGCACCTAAGATCTAAAGAGATTACATGAATGTTTCAAGCTCATACTGTCAATCAAGATCCCTAATAGAACTTGAAATCAGATCATAGAATGTAACACACATAGTCTTCATCTATTTTCATTGAAATGATTGATATAATAAAACAATTTGTTAATCCAGGTGAATCAGCTATTATTAAACACATATTATGCATTGTTGTAGACTCTCCAGATACACAGATTAAATGAAAAAACATCTTTTAGTCAAAAGGAACTTATATTTTACTGAAGACATACAGAATATAAATAGATATGTATAGATGAATAATTTAAGGTAAGAGGAAACACTAAAAAACTTGGGGGATTACAAAAGACTTTAACCTGAAAAAATGAATGGATGGATGGATGGATGAATAAATGAATGAATGAATGAATGAATGAATGAATGAAACTAAGGATTTTGTTAAACAAATGTGAAGCAGGATTGCATTTTGGGTTTGTGTAAAAGCACATTCAAAGACATGGAAAAAGAAGATGGCATAATGAGTTTGGGGTTCATTAGGACAGTTTAGCTGGAAAATAAACTGATTGAAAAATAGGCTAGACAAGTAACTCTGATTAAGGCCCCATTTCTCAAATATATAGGAAACTGAGTCAAATTTACAAGAATATAAGCCATTCCCAATAGATAAATGGTCAAAGAATAAGAACGACCAGTTTTCAGAAGAAGAAATCAAAGCTATCTATAATCATATGAAAAAAAATCATCTAAATCACTATTGATTACAGAAGTGCAAAGTAAAACAGCTCTGAGGTATCTACCACCTCACATCTCTCACAGTGGCTAATATGAAAGGAAAGAAAAATGACAAATTTTGGAAGGGTTATAAGAAAACTGGGACACAAATATACTGCTGTGAACTGATCCAACTCTTCTGGAGAGCAATGCGGAACTATCCCCAAAGGCTATAAAAGTATGCATATCCTTTGGTCCAATAAGACCACTTCAATATCTATATCCCAAAGAAAGAAAAAAGGGAAAAGGGCATATTTGTACCAAAAAAAAATCCATAGCAATTCTTTTTGTGGTGCACGAAAAGTGGTACATTGATGGAATCAATTGTATTATAAGAAATGATGAGTAGGATAATTTCAGAAAAACCTGGAAAGATATACATGAATGATGAAAATGAAGTGAGCAGAATCAGGAGAATGCTGCTCCTCATGAGTATAATATTTTAGTATGATCAACTGTGAGCAACTTAGCTATACTTGGCAATACAGTGACCTAAGAGAATTACAAAGATAGACTCATGATGAAAAATGCTATCCACCTCCAAAGAAAGAACACATAGAGTTTGGATGTAGAGTGAAGCATGTTATTTTTCACTTTATTTTCTTCATGCTTTTTTTTCTTTTAATATTTCTTCTTCAACATGACCAATGTGGAAAATGTTTTGTATGATCACATAAGAATAACTTCGATCAAATTACTGTCTTAGCTTGGAGGTGATAAGGAGAGAGGGGGAGAAAGTGGAACTCGAAATTTTAGAAAATGAATTTTAAAATTGTTTTTACATGTAATTTGGATAAAATATAATATCCTATGAAAAATAAAATACATGCTTATAGATTGACTTTAAAAAAGGAAAACAAAATAAAATATTGGTTGGAACCAGATTGTGAAGGGTTATAATGCCAAACCAAACATCTTAGAGGCCATGTTGAACAGCTGAAGGTTTTTGAACAGGGATGACATGTTCTATATTTTGCTTACTCTGATTTCCCTATGCTCCATGAAAGGAAATATAGCCTACTCTTCCACTGTTAGAAGCTATTTATATGCAAACAGAACTGAAGTTAAATTTGTAGAGGTTGCTTTAATGAGTTAGTAAGGAAATTTCTGAAACATTCAATAATGATTAAGTATATTATATTTAACAAAAATTTCTCTAGTACACTTACTTTAAATAATTTTGATTGCTTAAGCATAAATAATATTTTGATTGATATCTTCATGATTATTAGAAAATTCATAATCATAATTGCTCTAATTTGTATATGCCTACAATTTATAGGGATAATAATCTTTTCATAGTTATGAGGGGATTGTTTTGGAAGGAAGGTAGAATAAGTTTCTGCTTTTGCTGCTACTTCACCATCATCTTGGCTACACCCCTCCCATTTTTAAGTTTTAGAACTTTAAAACTACACTAGCCTTGACTGAGCCACACCAAATAGATATCAAAGATAGAGAAGGCAGAAAACCTGCAAAGTCTCAAGAGGCAGCAGAGTGTTGAGGCTAAAAGGGAAGAGTGAGGGGCATCTGGAACCAAATAACAGATGTGCCCAGCCCAGGCCATTTTTCAGGGGCAGGAACTAGATCAGCTGATAAAACAGAGGGGTAATTGGTAACAGTGGGTGCTAAATATAACTGGACAAAAGAGGTGTAAACCTGCCTAGAATAAGGCAGCCAAACCATCTCCCCAAATCACAGATTCACTGTGAGAAACATGGTCAGCCAGACCTACTCCAAGTATGAAAACAGAAGAGTACTCTGCAAGCTTGAAGCTATGCATCCTGTACCCCAAGAATAGAGAAGAACTTCTAGTGATAGTTTAGGTAATGGGAGGAGGAATAAAAACTAAAAAATGAACACAAGACAAAAAATAAATAAACTAAAAAGACTTTTAGGACATCCTACATTCATGTCTTTATCTCATCCCAGAAAAATAAAACAAATAATTGAACAAAATTTTATTAAGCAGTCACTATGTACTATGCAGTTCACTAGGTACAGGTGACAGGAAAAGGAAGGTAAAGAGAATAGATCTCTGAATTTGTAATAAGGAAGTTCTGAGTTCAAATGTTACCTCTGTAAAATACTGTCTGCATGGTCATATATAATTTATTTGACTTCTCAGTGTCCTAGACATTTTTCTTTAAGACTTTGGATGTAGATGATTTTGTGTCATTATCTTCTTCTGATTTTGTGTCTTGGTTTTCCTTACTGTCATAGTTATTTTATGATCAAGGTTTTTTGTTGTTATTTTTCTTTTTAAAGCCTATTTCTTCACATTGAACTTTATTTTAAAATTACTGTCTGCTCTTCTGGAGGTGGGGAGGTGCAGTACCAAGATTCAGGTTTATTTGTGCCTGTTTTCAAATCTTCAAATTTTCAAAATTTCCAAAAATACATAGATCTGGAGAGAGGTATGATCACTGATCTCTTGGTCTTCATTCTGGTGTTTTTTCAGGAAGTTTTCCTGGTCCTCTGAAACTACAAAGGACTAGAACATTCCTTGGCCTTGAATCTGCAAGCATACTTCCCTTCAATTTGGAATTGTGATTCAGAACTCTGAAAGAGCAATGGAGATGACAATCAGTGCCAGCTATAACTAGTGATTTCAGCAGGACCCCTATAATATACTTCTGACAGCTGAATATGTCACTGTTGCTGTGCCCATTTTTTGGTCCATCAAATATGTGCATTCTGAAACAGTCTCCACCTTGGTGTTATATACCTCTCTTGAGAACTTCTGAAGTTTTCTTAGGTCATGACAATCCTTCATCCTTACCCTTTTTTGTCTCTACCACTTCAGAATTTGATTTGAGACATTATATAAAAGTTAGTTGGAGGAATTCTGGGAAGATGGAGGCTTAGATGGAGCAAGTCTTAAAATATATGCACCCTTTTCACACCGAGATAGAAAACAATGTACTTGAGAAGAAAGAGGACCAAATCTAAAAACGGGACAGAGCAGGGGGATCCTACTGCTGTACAGCTCAATAGGTACACCAAGAAAAAGGCTTGAATTCTTGAACTGTAGGGTCTGAGGGTATAGAAGGGGAATCCCAAGACCCCTCCCTATGGGCTACACAGAATCTCCAGAGGTCCTTAAAATCTCTGGGAGGGGGCGGGTGCACCAGCATTGAGAGAGAAGGCCTTGCTGGCACTGGACTCTGGGAGTTGAACATAGGTACTGGGGAGGTGGCTAGAGGAGAAAGCCAGAGAAACACAGCAAAAACCCTCAGAACATGGTGGCTTAGATGGAGCAAAATATCAGACCCATGGCCTTTCACACACCAGTATAGAGAATGAAGGGCTCCCAGAGGAAAGAAAACCAGGCCTAACACCAGGACAGAGCAGTGGAAACTAATCATGCACAGCTCAGCAAAAACACTCAATCTTGTCCCCCTGGGGTTGTTTTTTCTCTTGAGGTTTTAGCCTCAGGACAAATTAAGTGCTACCAATTAACCAAGCACAGGCTTAATCTCATAAATTGGACAGACAAGAAATATTCAGAGGGCAGGTAAACTCCAACAACCCTCCCTCATAGACTGCAGAGAACGTAACTACAAACCTCCATTGTCAGATGGAGAAAGATCTTTCTTCAAAGCTCATTAAATCTATCTGATTAAACTAGCAGAATAGAGAAACAAAAGCATGTAAGTAAACAACAGAAAAAGAGAAAAGAATTTACAATTGACAGCTTCTTTAAAAGTAGTGAAAAAAAGAGCAAATGAAATAGAAGAAGAGGAGGAAGCTCCAGAAAATTGGACACAGACTTTGGAAGATAGCAAAATTCAATTAACTCAAGAACTTCAGGATCTCAAAAAGTAAACAAGAGAGGCTGAAGAAAAATTGAATTCTTTTTTCAAATTGTTTTCAGCCTCTCTTGATTGCTTTTTGAGTTCCTGAAGTTCTTGAGAAAATTAGATATTAAAAACCAGAATTGACCAGCTTGAAAATGAAGCAAAGAGGGCAAAAGATGATCTACAAAGAAAATCAGACCAGAAGGAGAAGGATGACTAAAAAGCCAGGGATGAAATTCATTCTTTATTTAAAAAAATGAAAAATTTGAGTAGAATATGAAACACTTCATTAATACAACCAAAGATCTGTAGAACAGATCTCAAAGAGTCAATTTAAGAATTATTGGTCTACTACAGTGGTTCCCAAACTTTTTTGGCCTATCGCCTCCTTTCCAGAAAAAAAATATTACTTAGCACCCCCTGTCACATACTATCACCACCCCCTTACAGTTATTCACCACCCCCAAATGCACCTGTGGCCATCACCTCCCCCTTGGATTGCTGCAGCACCCACCAGGGGATAGTGGTGCCACTTTGGGAATCACTGGTCTATTGCAACATCATGACAAAAGAAAAAGTTTGGACATCATCCTACAGGAAATTATCCAAGAAAACTGACCTGATATGCTTGAACAAGAGGGAAAAGTGGAAATTGAAAAGATCCACTGATCACCTGCTACATTTAATTCACAACTGACAACTTCCAGGAATATTATAGCCAAATTTAAAAACTACCAAACCAAGGGAAAAATATTACAAGCTGCTACAAAGAAGTCATTCAGATACCAGGGAAACAAAATTAGGATAACACAGGATCTGGCTGCATCTACATTAAAGGACGGCATGGAATATAATATTCTGGAGAGCAAGACAACTGGATCTACAGCCAAGAATCAACTATCCAGCAAAACTGACTAGATTTTTGCAGGGGAAAGTATGATCATTCAATAAAATTGGAGACTTCCAAGCATTCATAAAGAAAAAAAACAGACATAAACAGAGAGTTTGTTGCCCAAACACAGAACTCAAGAAAATCACCATAAGGTAATTAAGAGTGGGAAATAAAAAAAATCTTTTCTTTAAGGGACCCAATAAGTGTAATTGATTTGTATCCCTAGAAGAAAAGAAGATATTGACAAATATTAAAAATTGTTATTATCAACAGGGTAACTAGAAGAAGTTTACTTAGAGGGAACAGTGACAAACTGTATAGGATAAAATGTCAAGATTATATATACATATATATATATATATACACACATATATATGTAGGAAAGTATAAATATATACAATACAATGTATACAATCCAATATATATATATATATGTAGGAATGTATAAATATATACAAAATTAGAGGGGGAAAAAGGAGATAATATTAAGAAAAATAGGAAAACAGACAAAATGGAGTAAATTTAATTCCATAAAGAAATGTGTGGGGTAAACAGGGGAGAATATCAATACACTGGAAGGGTAAAGAGATTGGAGAGAGGAAATACTTAAACCTTAAGTGCATTGAAATTAACTTAAATAGGGAAGAACAATCAGATCCATTGGGGCAGAGAATTGATTCACACCCTAGAGAGAAATAGAAGGGTAACCAAAATCCTACCATATATCGTCTACAAGAAACACATGAGATAGGCAGACATACATAGAGTAAAAATGAAAAGCTGCAGCAAAACCTATTGGGCTTCAACTGAGAAAAAGAAGGCAGGGGTTGCAATCATTATTTTTGAGAAAGCTGAAGTAAAAATATATCTGGTTAAAAGAGATAGGAAAGATAATTACATCCTGATAATAGGCAGTATAAAAAATGAAGAGATATCAGCCCTCAACATGTATGCACCAAATGGTATAGCATCTAAATTTCTAAAGGAGAAGTTAGCGGAGCTCAAGGACAAAATAGATAGCAACTCTATACTAGTGGGTGACCTGCACCTTCCCCTATCAGATCTAAATAAAACAAACCAAAAGATAAATAAGAAAGAGATAAGAGAGTTGAATGAAATCCTTGAAAAATTAGAGTTAATATATATGGAGAAAAATAAATAGTGACAAAAGGAATACACCTTCTTTTCAGCAGCACATAGAACAATAACAAAGATTGACCATATACTAGAGCATAGAAACATGGCAAACAAATGCAAAAAAGCAGAAATAATAAATGCAGCCTTATCAGATCATAATGCAATAAAATAGTTATTAACAAGAATACATGGAGATGCAAATGAAAAATAATTGGAAACTAAATAATATGATTCTCTAAAATAAGGTCATGAAAGAACAAATCCTAAAAACAATTAATAATTTCAATGAAGACAATGACAGTGATGAGACTTCTTGCCAAAACTTATGGGATGCAGCCAAAGCAGTTCTAAGGGGAAAATTTATATCACCGAGTTCATATTTTAACAAATTAGGGAGGGCAGAGATTAATGAATTAGGCATACAACTTAAAAAACTAGAAAGTGAAAAAATTAAAAATCCCCAGATGAAAACTAAATTAGAAATACTAAAAATCAAAGGAGAAATTAAGAAAATCGAAAGTAAAAGAATTATTGAATTAAAAAATAAGACTAGAAGCTGATATTTGAAAAAACAGATAAAATGGACAAAGTACTGGTCAATCTAATAAAAAAGAAAGAAGAAAATAAAATTAACAGTATCAAAGATGAAAAGGGAGACCTCACCTCTAATGAAGAGGAAATTAAGGCAATCATTAAAAACTATTTTGCTCATTTATCTGGCAATAAATATAGCAATCTAGGTGATATGGATGAATATTCACAAAAATAAAAATAGCCTACATTAACAGCAGAAGAAATAGAATACTTAAATGATACAATATCTGAAAAAGAAATTAAACAAGCCATCAAAACACACCCTAAGAAAAAATCACCAGGGCCTGATGGATTCCCAAGTGAATTCTATCAAACATTCAAAGAACAACTAATTCTAATATGATACAAATTATTTGACATAATAACCAAAAGCAGAGTCCTGCCAAATTCCTTTTATGACAATAAAATGGTACTGATTCCAAAGCCAGGTAGACCAAAAACAGAGAAAGAAAACTATAGACCAATCTCCATAACTAAGATAGATGAAAAAATCTTAAATTGAATACCAGGAAAAAGACTCCAGCAAGTGATCATGAGGGTTATCCATCATAGTCAGGTAGGGTTTTTACCAGGAATGTAAGGATGTTTCAACATTAGGAAAACCATCCACATAATTGACCATATCAACAATCTAACAAACAAAAATCACATGATTATCTCCATAGATGCTGAAAAACCCTTTAACAAAATACAGCACCCATTCCTATTGAAAACACTAGAAAGTATAGGAATAGAAGGACCTTTCCTAAAAATAATAAACAGTATATATAACTAAAACCATCAACAAGCATCATATGCAATGGGGATAAATTCAAAGCCTTCCCAATAAGATCAGGCATGAAACAAGGATACCCATTATCACCTTTATTATTTAACATTGTACTAGAAACACTAGCAGTAGCAATTAGAGAAGAAAAAGAAATTGAAGGTATCAAAATAGGCAATGAGGAGACTAAGCTATCACTCTTTGCAGATGCCCACTATTTGACAAAAACTGCTGGGAAAACTGGAAAACAATATGGGAGAGATTAGGTGTAGATCAACATTTCACACGCTACAAGAAGATTAATTCAGAATGGGTGAAAGACTTGAATAAAAAGAAGGAAACTCTAAGAAAATTAGGTGAACACAGAATAGTCAACTTTTCAGTTCTCTGGGAAAGGAAAGAGTTTAAAACCAATCAAGAGTTAGAAAAAATTACAAAATGTCAAATGAATAATTTCAATTACATTACATTAAAAAGGGTTTGTACAAACAAAAACAATGCAACCAAAATCAGAAGGGAAACAACATACTGGGAAAAATTCTTTATACAAAAAATTCTGATAAAGGTCTAATTACTCAAATATACAAATAGCTAAATCAATTGTACAAAAAAATCAAACCATTCCCCAATTGATAAATGGACAAGGGACATGAATAGGCAATTTTCAGATAAAGAAATGAAAACTACTAATAAGCATATAAGAAAGTGTTCTAAATCTCAAATAATTAGAGAAATGCAAATCAAAACAACTCAGAGGTACCACCTGAAACCTAGCAGATTGGCTAAAATGACAGCATGGGAGAGTAATGAATGTTGGAGAGGATGTGTCAAAATTGGGACATTAATCCACCGCTGGTAGAGTTGTTAATTGATCCACCCAATCTGGATGGCAATTTAGAAATATGTCTAAGGAGCGCTAAAAGACTGCCTGCTATTTGATCCAGCCATACCATTGCTGGATTTGTAACCCAAAGCGATGATATAGAAAAAAAATTGCACAAAATTATTTATAGCCGCACTTTTTGTGGTAGCAAAAAGCTGGAAAATGAGGGTAGGTCCTTCAATTGGGGAATGGCTGAAAAATTGTGGTATATGCTTGTGATGGAATACTATTGTGCTCAAAGGAATAATAAACTGGAGGAATTCCATGTGAACTGGAATGACCTCTAGGAACTGATGCAGAGTGAAAGGAACAGAGCCAGAAGAACACTGTACACAGAGACTGACACACTGTGGTAAAATCAAATGTAATGGATTTCTGTACTGGCAGCAATGCAAAGACCCAAGACAATTCTGAGGAATTTGTGGAAAAGAACGCTACCCACATTCAGAGGAAGAAATACAGGAGTGGAAACACAGAAGAAAAACAATTGCTTAAACACATGGGTTGATGTGGACATGTTTTGGGAAGTAAACTCTAAATGACTACCCTAGTGCAACTGTCAAAAATATGGAAATAGGTCTTGATCAATGACACATGAAGAAACCAATTCTCTACAGGGTGAGATGTTTTGTTGGGGAGAGAGTAAGAACATGAATCATGTAACCATGGAAAAATTTTTCTAAAAAAAAAAAAGAAATCCTTTGTAAGGATTAAGAAATATTACTTAGAGGCTCTTTGCCTATTGTTTAGTGGACATTGTTGCTGAAATCCTCAATATCATTAGTTTTTATTCAATAAAAGTTAAATTCTTCAATAAAAAATAAAGTTAGTTGGAGATATTATCAAGAGAATTTTACTGCTTTCCTTTCTATGAATTGACATCTTGGCACTGCCCCCTAATTTTGTTTCATAACGGTATATGTCATTTTTGTAAATATTTTACTATTCTATTAATTTGTTTCAGATTTTTCTTGCATCATTCTGATTTATTTTCCAAATTTTAATTTTTTCTTCTTTCTTTAAATTTCCAGGAATTTGTGTTAAGCCTATGTCCAATTTGTATTATTAAGGCTTTGCTTACAGATATTTTGACATTGGTCTTCTCTGTTACTACTAGCTTTTTATGGTCTTGTGTTTTTGTTATTTTTGATTGCTTGTTGTTCATTCCTATCACTTGATTTTGAACTTTATGATAAACTTGCACTCTTTACCTTGAGTGTGGAGGCATTGTCCCAAGTGTTAGTCTTTTCCATGGTGCTGTCTTCAGGGTTATTTCATGAGGTCTATGGCTTTTCAACACGTTTGAGTTAGTGTGATCCAAGGAGAGATGTGGTCATTACTCTCTTGGCCTGTATTCTAGTCATTACCCCAAAAGATTCCTTTCTCCCCTATAGCTGCAAGTGCTAGTTCACTGCTTTCCTCAGAGCCCTGGAGCTGTGGCCAGATCCACTGTTCTAATATAACCACAACTATTACTTTTCCTCTCTTCCTTTGAACATAGATAGGATGCTTAAACTCAGGATTGATCACAAGTACTTCTCTCTGCCCTCTAACTAAGACTCAGAATTGCATATGGGCAATAGCAATGTAAAACAACTCCCAGGCCTATTCTTAATATCAGCTCAGGAACACCTACATCTCTTTCTGACCAGTTGACTGACCTCCTTACTGTCTCTTGGTCAAGAGTTTTGGAAGCTGTTGCTTTTGCTATCAAAGCAGTCTCCAAGGCCCTGCTAAGTTGTCTTAGGCAGGAAAAAATAGTTCACTGTGATGCTTTTATTGGTTTTATTTTTTCAGAATTCAATCTGATGTGTAATTTTAAAATTGTTGGATAAAAATATTTGAAGATTTTGGCTGAGATGTTTCCTTTACTCTGTCATCTTGGCTCTGCTTCTCCTACAATTTTAAAATACATTTTATTTTTTTAAATTATTTTTACTTTTTCAGATTTTTATGTTGATAATTTTAAAATATTTTTTCTGATGTTTTGTAATCCAGGTTATTTCCCTCTTTTCTTCTCCTCCCCCAAAAGTCAGGTAATATGACTTAGGTGATAAATGTTATCATATAATACATATTTCCATGTTAGTGATATTGTGAAAAAATACACATTGCTTATACTAGAAAAAAATTCATGGAGATAATAAAGTTAAAATTGGTATTCAATCTGCATTCAGACTGTTCCTTTTATAGTAGTGGATATTCTTTTTCATTATGAATCCCTCAAAAGTCATTTAGTTAGGTGCTAAGTATACAGTGACCAAAAGAAACTAGACTCTGTCCTCAATGTCATCTTCTACTTGACTGAAGAAGCTATAATTAAAAATAAATGCTAGGATAAAATAAGAAGCCATTTTTAAAAGAAATAATGCTTACACTTTAAGGGATGAGGAATTGTCCACTCTAGGAGGTAGCACTCAATCTGTCTTATGAAGCAAATTAGAAAATGCATGAGGCAAAAGTTAGAAAGAAGAGATTTCTAATATGTTGTGAAAATGCATGAGGAGAGTGATCAAATAGACTAAAGTGGGAAGAGCTACATGATCAGTAAGAAAGGAATGGTGGAAATATAAGCAAGGCAGAGACATAGCATAAGAATTGAAAGAGAAATGATTTGCAATTATATAGCTATGTTACTGACAATTGAAGGCTTTAATTAGCAGTATGTGGATTTTGAATATACTGTTCAATACAATAAGAATCCATTTAAGATTGTTGAATAAGGGTGACATGTTCCAATCTGAGTAACTAAACATACAACTTATTTCTAAAGTATGCTCTCTTACTTAAGAAAATCTCCACTCTGGCATGACTTAAACTTGAAAGAAAGAATTTTGTAATCATGTGGCCATTTTGGAGATTTTCGTTTTCATACTTTTCTAAGACCTAAGATAATGTAGCTGATACTTTAATTAATTAGAAACAATTGATAACTGCTACATTGATTTAATGTTGCTAGCAGGAGTTTCCATATCTTCTTTTTCATGTAATTCTTCCTAATTTCATATCATAGACTCTCTAATTCCAGTAACAGAAGAAATTTCAAGATAAATACTGATCTCTCAGATCCATATCTGTATTGTGTCTTACATTTATCCCTTTGTTAAACTGTTCCAGAGATTAGAAATATTGATTCTCATTTAAATGTTCTAAGATTACCAAAGTCTTACTAAAGAATCATATTTGCCGACAGTAATGTCTATTGGCTGTTTAATTAGGACTTCTCTGTGATTTCATTAACCTAAGAAAGTTATGGAGATCTCTACTAATTTAGAGCACAATGACCTAAAACTTACATTTTGAAATTCTGATAGATATGTGGGGTGTTGTCCAGGTCATATACACATTCAGTGATTTTTTTAAAGGTAATTTAGTAAATATATGCTAGAATTCTGTAGGATTTCCACCTGGTTATTTTATAAAATATAATGCTCCTTATATGATGCAAAAATGCATAGGAGTCTACATACACATTATTCCCTTGGTAATTATGACCTGAAATATTAATATTTTCAATAAAAATGACTCAAACTTATAAAGTGCTTCAAGGTTTACAAAAAACTTTAATACATTAATTCATTTCTCCCTCACAACATTGTGTGGTAGATACTATTATCAGAAAAAAGAACGTGAGGTCAGAAATCTTAAATAAATCTTAAACTCAATCAAATAAAAACTTTCCCAAGTCACAAATTTAGTAAGCATATAAAGCAGAATTCAAACTCATTTCTTCCTTATTTCAATTCCATTGTTATAACCATTCTGCCTTTTTTGTTTTATAAACAAGAGATCCAGCTTTATTCACTGTCAGAATTTGGGAAAGAAGTGGAGCGCAACATAGAAAAAAGTCCAGTGGGGGAAAATCACACTAGTAAAAAGGGCAAATTTGAGGGAGAGAGCAGTGCCTCAGGCTCAAGGGGCAACAGTTCCTCTGATTGGTCCAGAAGACCAAGAGAAGGGAGAGTCTCAGAGGATTGCAGTAGATAGGAGAGAAATTTGGCCATACTGATTTAAAGAACCCTGCAGTGTAGGTACTGGGGTACTAGTAGGTACTAGTACTGAGGAGGTACTGGGGGTCAGGGAGAAGGTCAAGGAAGAGGAAGGGGTCCTCTTTAATAGCTATAGGGTGGAGGTCAAGGGGCACTGCTGTAACCATGGAGAGCATTAATGGAGGAGATCCTCACATCTAATGGGGGGCATGGAGCCTGGGTGACCAATGTGAGATCCAAAAGGGGGTGCTCAGGGAGTAATTCCAGTCATTCCAATAGGAGGGGGGCAGGAATGAGGCTTTCCTGGTGGTTGTCAATGAGGAGTCTATCCCCCTGAACCTGGCGGTGTCCCATGACATGGGTAATATGGTGGGTGAGCTGCATCTGAAACATACTGGGATGAGGCATCCCACCTGGTAGGAATGGATGGGGATAGAGGTGTCCATGTCCAGGATGTCCAGCCCCAGAGGTACCTGCTGATAGAGGGCCATGGGCTCCAGTTGCAGGAGGCATAGGTGAGGGAGGCATTTCTAGGGATATTCCTGGAAGAAGGGCTCCATGAGGAGACACTAGAGGCAGGAATGAGCATGGTTGGGGCATACCTGGTGGAGGAAGCCCATAACCCAAAGAAGACATGAAAGGATGGTGACTCAGCAAATATCTGATGAGGCAGATCTGCCTGAGACAGACTGTGCTGCCAGACGTCTCTCAAATGCAGAGCTGTGGTATTCACCCTTAAAGTCCGTCTGGAAGCCATAAGATACTGTGATAGATCAATTACATAGGTATTGTTCATGCATGGTTTTAATTGCTACATCAGAGACTTCCAAGTTAAAATGGCTGCAGAGCAACTTTCCCTCCTAATTGATTGATATAGCATACCTCCAAAGGGCAAAAACAAACAAACAAACAAACAAAAAAACAAATCCAGATGAAAGTAGGGACTCCACAATAGGGCACAGTATCAAAGGTATATGGAATTTGGGGACTTCCACGCTATAAAGGGGGGAAATAGCTCCCATCAAACTGAGAGCTGATCAGTCCTCTCCCACCCACCCACAGTAGCAGAGTCAGAAGGTGCACACCAGAGTTAGAGCAAGTGGAGGCACAAAATCTAGCTTCTTGGCAGCTAACTGGCACCACTAGGAGCTTTCCCCTGAGAGCTACAAGACTTGAAAGCCCAGGAGGCTGGAGAGCGCAGACCCCAGTAGGCTGGAGAGTGCAGAACTTGGACACAGGAGTGGGGATGAGAGAGGTAACTGAAGCACATTGAGACTCAGGGGAAAACCCCAGGTGGAGGAGCAAGTTTGTGCCAATTTCTGGGCTTAGGACAGCTGACTAGGACCGTGGGGGCTTGACCCTTATAAAAGACCCCAGGAGGCAGGGAAGCACAGACCTTGGGCACAGGAGTAAGGCTGAGAGGGGCTGAAGACAGCAGAGGCCTAGCAGACAGTGGAAGCCAGGAAACTTGCAAAGTAGCCTCAGGCAAAAACTGCTCCTTAGCTCTATAGAAGGAGAATCTGTTTTCCTTACTCAGACTTCTGGCTGAAAAAACATAATGATGCCAAGCCAGGCCCAAGAAATAACCACCAAAAAGACCAAGAAAAAAGCTCTAACATTTGACATCTTTTGCACAGAAAAAAAAACAGAAAACAGAGGACAAACAATTAAAAATATCCAAACACTCCCAAAAAATGAAAGTTGTTCACAAGCTTTTGAAGAGTTCAAATCTGAGATCATAAGAAAGATGGAAGAGACCTGGCAAGAAAATAATTTAAAAGGCAGAATTTTGCAATTGGAAATTGAGGCTCACAAATTAAACTGAAGACCAGAAATGACCAGCTGGAAGCCTTGAGGAACCAGATAGACCAGATTGAAAAGGAAAACAAAAATATTATAGCTGAAAACCAGTCTTTAAAGGCTAAAATTGGGCAGGTAGAAGCCAATGATCTCACAAGACAGCAAGAATTAATAAAGCAAAGTCAAAAGACTGACAAAATAGAAGGAAACATGAAATATCTCAATGAGAAGATAAATAGATGAAGAAAATAGGTCTAGAAGAGACAACTTGAGAATTATTGGTCTTCCTGAAAAATCAGAAATTAATAGAAATTTGGACACCATATTACAAGAAATTATCCAACAAAACTGCCCTGATGTTCTTCAACAGGAGGGCAAATAGGCATTGAAAAAGCCCATAGAATACCCTCTACACTAAATCCTCAGAAGACAAGCTCCAGGAATGCAATTGCCAAATTCAAGAGCTTCCAAGTTAAAGAAAAAATATTACAAGAAGCCAGAAAGAGACAATTCAGATATCAAGGAACACAAATCAGGATCACACAGGATCTGGCAGCCTCCACATGCAAGGCTTGGAACATGATATTCAGAAAGGCAGGTGAATTGGGTCTACAACCAGGGAGCTCCTACCCATCAAAACTGACTACATACTTCCAGAGGAAAGTATGGGCATTCAACAAGATAGAAGATTTCCAAGTATTTCCACAGGAAAGACCAGGACTAAATGCAAAGTTTGATATCCAACCCCAAAACCAAGAGAAACATGAAAAGGTAGATAAGAGAGGGGAAAGAAAGAAAACTCTTATTTTTAAAATTGCTTCTTTAAGGGCTTCAATAAGATCAAATTATTTGTATTCCTATATGGAGAAATATTATGTGTAATTCTAAAAAAATTTACTCACTATTATAGTAATTAGAAGAATTAGTCATAAGGAGAAGTTGGAGTACTAAATGTTCTAAGATGAGTAACTTGAAGGAATGAAAAAAATAGGTTAATCTATATCACACAAAGAGGACATGGGAAGGGGAGATGAATACTATTATAAGGAGAAGAAGAGAGTGTTAATAATAAATACTTAAACCTTACTCTCGGTGGAAGTAATCCTGAGAGGGAAGAGTAGCTAGATCCATTGTGTTATCAAATTCTATCTAACCCTAAGGATAAAGTTAGAAGGGATAAATCAAGGGGGGCAGTGGGGTGGGGAGCTCATAAGTGGATGGGAAGAGAGAGGGGAGTGAATTCATTAGGCCTCAATTGCTACATCAGAAACATCTAATGATGCAAAATTAATAAAAATATAGCCCTTGGAGTTGCCTGTGTCAGACCCCACATTATCTTGGGAGTCTGCAAGATAACCTCAAAAGCACTGAAAGTATCATAGAGCACCTTCTCCACAATCTCAGGATCTAAGTTCCCTATGAAAATGTTGGCCCCCATATCTAGGTTCTTGTTGTGAGCTGATGTTTTATTCACTCATATTGTCTTTCCATACAGTTTGATCATATTTATGATCTTAATGGCATGATCAGCATCCTCCTCACTCAGGAATTCCACAAATCCATAACCTTGGTGCTGACCCCTGACCCTGTCTTTGGGCATGTGATTATTGACCACAGGTCCAGGCTAAAGAAAGAGTTCCCACAGCAGTGGTTCACTGACCTTCTCATCCAGGTCCCTCATGTACACGGTGGCATCCTGATTCTGTTTGGAGATGGGCCCAACCACCATACTGAAAGTGCTCCCGGCCATCCAACTTCCCTCTTAAATGACTCTGTTGTCTTATTTTTATTTGTATTCATATTTGATCAATTAATCAGACTATGGTAGTATTATATATAATAAGGTAACAGTTGTAGAGATAATGGCTCAGTTTCATGGCCACATAATATATATCAATTGCTGAGGAGATATTTTACAAATGTGTCCTCCCCAGGAAATAAATTAGGTAGTATAGTAAAAATGAACTATGCATTAGGCACTATGCCAAATTCTTTACATATATATTCTTGTTTAATTCTCACAAAAGTCTTTAGAGGCATTTTACAGATATATGTTCTTCCTAGTTGTTCTTACATTCACTTAAGTTTCAGAAACATGTAGTCAAGTGGTGAATAATTATTTTTGGTTGATAGACAACTGAGTACTTCCCTGTGTCTGCTTCTTATAAAAAATCATGTGATTTGGGTAAATAATAAAAGAATACAAGTTATGAAAAAATTCCTGAATGAGTTGTGGTTTCTATTCCTATTTGGCTACTATCTAGCTAAATGATTTGGACCAATTCACTTAATTCCTCAATGTTCTGGTTTCCTCACCTGTAAAAAGTGGGTTGTACAACAGGATCTCTAAGATAATTTCTAATTCTAACATCATCTAATTCAGTAGATACTACGATTAATCTGAGACCTGATATTTGACATTTGTACTGTCAGGAGTAGCTTACTAGAATTAAGAAAGATCTCTGTTCAAATCCTGCCTCAGATCTTTAATAGCAAGAGGATTCCAAAGCCAGTTCTTAGTGGTAAGAGCGAATTGTTAGTTTTTCAGTGTGATTATTCGTTATTACCACTAAAACATCTGCCAGGACTCCAAATCAGGAATCAATTTAATGTTTTGTTTGCTTGTCTAAACTTAAGAAAGTTAAGAAGAAACCATTAATAATGCAGTTTAAACTTTAAAATGTGTTGTGGAAAAACTACCTCACCTCCCCTTTCACCCTCAGTTTCTTTATAAATAAAACAGGAACAAGAACAATAATATCACTTTCCTTTAGGATTGTTGTAATAATCAATGAAATCATATTCATATAGGGTTTTTCCCACTTACAACATTATATTAACATTAGAGCTCATTACTAAATATGGAAACAGAACAATAGGATCCTGGAATGAAATATTAACTGAATTATCTCATGAAATAATTGAAAAGTTACTATTTCTCAAGACTAACAAAATAAATGGTCTCATTTTCTATGGGTCCCTCGACCCGACTAAGGTCTGTTTACATGTAAAATTTGTTTCCTCCTTTGGCTGTGCTGTGACCCAAAAAATTCATACAATTTCACACAGGTTACTATAACTATAAATCTTACACTAGTTCCCAAGTTCAAGTAAGTTTCTAAGAAACCTCAGCAAATAAAATATTTACCTTTGCGTGTGTGTGTGTGTGTGTGTGTGTGTGTGTGTGTGTGTGTGTGTGTCCTCAAGTTAAGCATAGACATTTGATGAATCATTCACTGCTGGCATTTGTTTTTCTTAATTATTCAAGAATTTTCAGTGTCACCATTGAAAGCTGGGGATATACAGGGATCCAAATAAAGAAGTCCTTGAAAGATGACTGTAACATAAGCCACTTAGTTCTGATCTCTAAATGTATCCTAGACTGTCTGAAACAGAGGTCAGACTAACTTCCTACCATAATGTGTGTATTTAAACATTGTTTCCCAGGAGGTCAAGCATGAACACAAATATAATTTTAGTAACCTAAAGCTATTTTGGCATTATTGTGATGACCTACTGTACTATTGCAAATTACTCTATCTTTTCTGTTTTGTAATTCTTCTTGTCAATGCCAGGTCTTTTATGAATGCTTAGAATTACTGATAATATCCACAGACCTCATCATGTAGATAAAGACGAGATTTCCTTCCACTCATAACCTTTTTCAATTGTTTTCTAGTGACTGATTTTCGAAAGAATATCTCTCCTGCCATTTAATGCAAGAACTTTGTCTAAAGACAAAACTATGCACACACATTAAAAATGGATGGGATGGGTGGGGAGCAGTTAGGTGACTCATTGGATTGAGAGCCAGGTCCAAAGATGTGGAGTCCTAGGTTCAAATTCGACCTCAGACACTTCCTACTTGTGTGACCCTGAGCAAGTCACTTAATTTCCATTGCCTGCCTCATACTACTCTCCTGCCTTGGAAGCAATATAATATGGATATGAAAATGGAAGGTAAGGATTTTAAAAGAAAGAAATAGATGGGATGTGAATTAGTGCAAAAGAATCATTCTTAGAGCCATTTTGGAAAAAGGCAGATTGAGGGTCAGGTTGCATAATTCCAAAGGCTTCATAAATACACTATTCTTTCCAGTGTCTATGCTTTTATTTTCATCTTTCTTCATACTTGAAACATGTTCTTTACCTGCAGTATTTTTACATGTTCACTAAAGTCTGACTCAAATGCCAACACTTTCTGGAGTCTTCCCTGATATGTCCAGTCAGCCTAAGACTTGGGTTCAAATTCTTTTAGTTATGAGAACACAGGCTAATGACTTAATTTTCTACATCTTGGTTCCTCAATAGCAAAATATGGAGTTAGACTAAGTCACTTTTAAAGTTCACTTCCAGCTCTGAATTGATAATCTTGTGCTCTTTTATAATATATATTTCCACCTCTTTTTTTCAATTAGAAGGAAATATTTTATATTACAATTATTTGTCTGTATGATATCCCTAGTGAATTAAAAACTGCATAAGGATAAAGACCATTTGTAATCTCCACTTTATATCACCTCCCGAATTTTGCCAAGGGCTCTGCATATGGCAGCTATTTAATAATTTGCCATTGAATTGAAAACATGAATTCTTGTATTTGAAATGAACTGAAATTGGCTTCTTTTCAAAGTCTCTTCATAGTATGAAAAATATTGATCAACATGAACTTCTTTCTAAGACTCAAGGTTTAAAAATAAACATATGCACTGTGAGAGAAAAGAAGTAAAAGACGAAGTCAGTAGGAAAGAAAAAAAAGGAAGGAAATGGAAAGCTTTTTGATTGCTTATAGCTTTCTTTATTTTACTTCTAGGACTAGCCAGAAGGTAGGTGATATATCCTAGAGCTAAAAAGCTGCCATATATTAAAAAAAAAGACAAAAACAAACTTTCATCCCCTTTGAAATTTAGACTAATACTGTATTTTCAAAGTCAACAATTTGTTGGATTTTCCTTTAAAGGCAGGGCTTTTTCATATCACTCTTCAGGTTAAGTAAAGCTGTTGCTCTGATTACAATTTTATTATTAACTCAAATTGTACCTTAAAATGCTCATTTTTGAAAAATAAGACTTATTATTTGTGAACTCATTATTTGTGGCATAATTGTCTTTCTTATGATAATTTCAACAGATTTATAGTATTCTTCCTTAAGGAAAAAACAAATATGCAAAATTAAATATGTGGCATTTTGTTCTTTGAAACATCTTTTAATATCCTCTATTTTCCTTTTAGACACAGAAAAAGACACAAGATAGTTGTCTAAAAATTATTTATTTATGCAGCATGACATTTACATATATTTTACATGCATCTTAAATTTTCTTAATTATCTTTACTTGTTATTTTGACAATGATCACCTCATTTTATATTAGTTTTATCAATTATGAACTTTTATTTATTTCTTTAATAATAATAATAATTGAATAATTTTCCAGATTATCCATTTTCTCTTAAATCTTCTTTTTAACAAAGAAAAATTTGACCAAAATCTATCACGCAGTATTATTTATGTTTCTGCATGTGTAAAAATTTAAGTATACCTATATAAATACATACATACACACATACCTACATTCATATGTGTGTTTGTGTTGCTGATCTGATTCTTCTGGAAAAGCTCTTAAATTGTAGACTGAAGATGGATGGGTTGGAATTTGTGGTCTTCCAATTAATTCCTGTGTGACTTCAGGCAAACCAGTCACTCTTGACCTCAGCTTCTTATGGAGGTTGAGATAATTTCTGTTAAAGCTTTCTTTCAGATCAAATACTTTATTCCTTATTTTTTACAAACCCAAAACTCTACCATAGGTTATAGGTTTCTACTTTCCTAGTATATTGCCCAATATAAGTCTTAGATCTCTACTTCTACACATTTCTTGCTTCAGTCTCACCTGACCAAAGAGTTTGCTATAGGAATTTAAAATGGAGTAAAAGGAATAAAAAAAAATAACAATGTTAAAATTGAAAGGAGTCATTCAATTCCTAGATTGTAAGACCTATATAAATTTACTAAGGAGACTGAAAACTGTTTTAATAGTTGTTTATTGAATTAAATATTCTAATACAATCCTTTTGTTTTAAAAGTAGTAAGGCTGAATACACCTTTTGGGATCATTGGAACAGCCTCAGAACTCTCACATGGTTGAATGGAAATCAGTCAGGGGATATCTTTGCATTCCAGGGAATGGAGAGCACAAGAGAATAATCTTTTCCTGCCTGCTTTGAAGCATGTTCATTCCTGGCTCCAGGTGACCTTGTGGACATTTGGGACAGGGAACAGTGATATTTTAGGTAATTCTCATAATAATTAATATCATTTATATAGAGCCTTCAAGTGTTCCTCACAAACGCTAATCTATTTTTGTTTTCACAATAACTCTGAGGTAGATATTGTTATCATCACAATTTTATAGCTTAGGAAAATTAAGCTAAGATATTTAAAATAAGTTTTCCAGTATCACACAACTACTAAGTGTCTCAGGCAGGATTTTAACTGAAGTCTTCCTGACTCAAAGTCCAACACTCTTCTCACTGTGTTGGCTATCTGCCTGACTCATCACAGAGAGGCTTGTATTGTTGTATGATGAAGGGTTCCCTAATTGCTAAGCTCAAAGAGTTGATGACTCATTGGATATAAAAAAAGGGAACAATTTTATCTATCCTTGCCTACTTCTTTTGGGTTGCAGTGCATCTACAAAACTCAAATACTAAATATTGGAGTCAGACAAAAAGAAAAATATCTAGACATCCTCCAAAGGATGGCCCCTATAGATTAATTGAGCTCCCTATCTACCATAAGGAAGAAATTTCCCCAAAATATATATTAAATGAGTAGGAGAATTAAGAGCAAAATCCAGATGTTCTGACAACAATTTAAATGTCTTTTTCTCTTTCCACATTCAGCAGTTGATTGTTTATATTACTGACCACTTTTCATCAAGACATTAGGTTTTGATTATGCATACTCAAATCCAGAGTTCATGGTTGTTTAATTATATAGATTCTTTTGCTCAAGATTTTAAAAAGAACTTTTTTTAATACTAGCTAAGCTATTTTATTCAAATTAAACTGTATTCATTCTGATGGATTTCATTGACATAGGTCAATGATGCAACCCACAATCCATCCATACCTATCAATCTTAAGTAGAACTTGTCCATTTCCTTTTATAAGTCCTCCACAGGAAGTCCACACAAATACTTGGGCACCTTTTTCTAGATCCTTTTACACTGCATGGTTACAAAGGAGCATACAGGATGTTCATGAATTATTTCTTTCCTTTGCTGTATGACTGGCCCATTATTTTTATGGTCATTTATTTTTCTGATAATATCCTTTCTGCCACTTCTCCAATAAAAGTCTTCAAATATAATCTTATACTTCTAAATATTTTATTTTTAAAATATATATGTACATGTTTTTATATTACCCTCATTTCCCAATCTCTCTCTCTCTCCTCTTTAAGGCAGGCAACCATCTATTCAAACAAACAATAAAAAAGGTTAAAAAGAACTTCAGCAAAATTAATCAATATACTGACCAAGTCTGAGATGATATGCAATTTTGCATATTCTTTGTCACCAACTTCTGCAAAAATGGGAAGGAGGTGAATTCTAGTCCATTCCTCTAGTTAGGCAGCTAGGTGATACAGTGATTAAAATGCTGGGCCTGCAGGTGAAAGACTTGAATTCAAATCCAGTCTCAGATAATTACTACCTCTGTGACCCTGAATAAATCACTCTGTCTCTATTTACCTCATGTTCCTCAAATGTAAAATGAAGGTAATAATAGCATTTACCTCACAAAGTTATTATGAAATAATGTGATGCCATTTAGCACTGTATCCAAGACATTATTAGGAACTTATTTACTTTCTTCTTTTTTCCTGAAAGAAGACTTTCATATTTATTATTCTAGTTTTTCCTCCAGTTCCTGTGATTTGGGTGGGATAAGTTATCCCCATTTTTATAAATTGAGGCACAGAAAAGTTGTTCAATATTTTTCAATAACCTTTAGTGAGAAAATTGTGGAATAGAGAGGGCAACCTATTTTGGAATTATATCCCCTCCCCAGCTTGTTCTCAGAATCCTGTTTCAATGCATATTAAAATAAACACACACAGATTGAGTGATGTGACAACAAATATCATTATAGAGAAAAATGGTATATGACTGCCAAGTCACAGCTGACAGACCAGTTATCTGAAGTGATATGCCAATCTAATGAAAGAAATTAGATGGCCACATGGAATTTATTTTTTGATAGAATTTGAACTCTATACATTCAGTTACCCGTTGTTCATGCCAGAAAAAAGGGAACATGAATTTGGACAGAAAATAACGAACAATTTTCCCTTCCATTTGCCTGATGCTCCATATCCATTCCATGAGGAAGTGGGTTATAGATTTATCTCTTTGTGGGTTCAGGGATAATTGTTGATCTGCTGAAGCATCTGGGAAGCATTGGAGTATTTATAGCAAGAGAAAACCCACAGCAAAGACCATATGTTCTTAGTGGAGGGGTATGTGTGTGTGTGTATTTCTATTTACTCAGTCCAACATGACTATTTCATCATAGAGAAGGGGATGTTGTATCTACTCATCTATACCTGGTACTAACCCTATCAACAAAAAAAATTGCAATTGTGAGAAATTTTGCATGGACTCTTGGCTCCTTTTGAATCCCTGTCATTCTAAATCTGTGTGAAGATGCATGCAGGACTTCAGTCTGTGAATCATGTTACAGAGCCTTCTCATTCATAGACTGCTACTCCATCCAGGGATTCTTCAGTCATTTTAAGCAGGGATTCCACATGTAAATTGTGTTCTTTGCTGACAAACGCATAAAAATTAGTTGAGACCACTATTTCTTTACATTCCATCAGAGAGCTATGAACAAAGGTTCCCATTGATTGGGACTCTGGTTAAGGTTGTGTGTGAAGCATTCGGATTCAATTCATTTCAGGCAGGGCTTATCAAGTAGTGGTTATATGCAGGGCTGTTTTGTGTTTTTATCTATTTTATGGGTTAAGGGTTGGCATAAAATACATAATCAAGGACATATGAGATTGGAAAGTAGAGTGTTGTAGAAATGTGAGATAACAGAGGGAAACTATTATAATGTGGCTATACTAAAAACTTCTCATGTTTATTTATGATCTTTTTGGGGTACAAACCCAACAATGGTATGGCTGGATCAAAGGGCAGGCATTTTTATAGCCCTTTGAGCATAGTTCCAAATTGCCAGCCAGAAAGGTTGGATCAGTTCACAACTCCACCAGCAATGCATCAATGTCCCAATTTTGCCACATCCCCTCCAGTATTCATTACTCTCCCCTTCTTTTATTCTAGCAAATCTGCTCGTTGTGAGGTGATACTTCAAAGTTGTTTTGATTTGCATTTCTCTAATTATTGGAGATTTACAACACTTTCTCATGTGTTTATTGATTCTTTTGATTTCTTTACCTGAAAATTGCCTATTCATGTCTCTTGCCCATTTATCAATTGGTGATTGGCTTGATTTTGTTCAATTGATTTAACTCCTTGTATATTTGAGTAATTAGACCCCTGCCAGAGTTTTTTGTTATGAAGATTTTTTCCCAATTTTTGGGTTTGTCATATACTGAATTGCTGATTTCACTTACCTGAAGTCTATTCCACTGATCCTCCCTTCTATCTCTTAGCCAGTACCATATTGTTTTGATGACAACTGCTTTATAGTATAACTTAATATATGGTACTAGGCCCCCTTCCTTCACATTTTTTTCATTATTTCCCTTGATATTCTTGATCTCTTGTTATTCCAAATAAAATTTGTTATAGTTTTTCCTAATTCAGAAAAGAAGTTTTTTGGTAGTTTGATAGATATGGCACTAAATAGATAAATTAATTTGGGTAGAATGGTCATTTTTATTATGTTAGCTCATCCTTCCCATGAGCAATCAATGGCTTTGCAATTGTTTAGATCCAGTTTTATTTGTTTGAAAAGTGTTTTGTAGTTGTTTTCGTATAATTGCTGTGTTTGTTTTGGTAGATAGATTCCTAAGTATTTTATATTGTCTAGGGTTATTTTAAATGGTGTCTCTCTTTCTACCTCTTGCTGCTCTAATGTGTTGGAAATATATATAAATGCTGATGATTTATGAGCATTTATTTTGTATCCTGCAACTTTGCTAAAGTTGTTGATTATTTCTACAAGCTTCTTAGTTGATTCTCTAGGATTTTTTAAGTAGACCATCATATCATCTGCAAAGAGTGATAGCTTAGTCTCCTCCTTGCCTATTTTGATACCTTCAATTACTTTTTCTTCTCTAATTGCTATGGCTAGTGTTTCTAGTACTATGTTGAATAATAGAGGTGATAATGGGCATCCTTGTTTCACTCCTAATCTTATTGGGAAGGCTTCTCATTTATCCCCATTGCATATGATGCTTATTGATGGTTTTAGGTATATTCCGTTAATTATTTTTAGGAAAGGTCCTTCTATTCCTATACTTTTCCGTGTTTTCAATAGGAATGGATGTTGTATTTTGTCAAAGGCTTTTTCAGCATCTATTGAGATAATCATGTCATTTTTGTTTGTTAGATTGTTGATATGGTCAATTACGTGGATGGTTTTCCTAATGTTGAACTATCTTTGCATTCCTGGTATAAATCCCACCTGATCATGGTGGATGATCTTCTTAATTACTTGCTGGAATCTCTTTGCTAGTATTCTATTTAAGATTTTTGCATCTATGTTCATTAGGGAGATTGGTCTGTAGTTTTCTTTCTCTGTTTTTGATCTCCCTGGCTTTGGAATCAGTACCATATTTGTGTCATAAAAGGAATTTGGTAGGACTCCTTCTTTGCTTATCATATCAAATAATTTGTATAGTATTGGGATTAGTTGCTCTTTGAATATCTGATAGAATTCACTTGTGAATCCATCAGACCCTGGCGATTTTTTCTTAGGGAGTTTTTGATAGCTTGTTCAATTTCTTTTTCTGATATGGGATTATTTAGGTATTCTATTTCTTCTGCTGTTAATCTAGGCACTTTATATTTTTGTGAATATTCATCCACATTTCCTATATTGTTATATTTATTGCCATATAATAGGGTGAAATAGTCTTTAATGATTGTCTTGATTTCCCCTTCATTAGTGGTGAGGTCTCCCTTTTATTCTTTGATACTGCCAATTTGGTTTTCTTCTTTCCTTTTTTATTAGATTGACCAGTACTTTGTCTATTTTGTCTGTTTTTTCAAAATACCAGCTTCTAGTCTTATTTATAAATTCAATAGTTCTTTTACTTTCAATTTTATTGAATTCTCCCTTGATTTTTAGTATTTCTAATTTAGTTTTCATCTGGGGATTTTTAATTTGCTCGCTTTCTAATTTTTTGAGTTGTATGCCCAATTCATTAATCTCTGCTCTCCCTAATTTGTTAATATATGCACTCAAGGATATAAATTTCCCCCTGAGTACTGCCTTGGCCGCATCCCATATAGTTTGGTAGGATGTCTCATCATTGTCATTCTCTTCAATGAAATTGTTGATTGTTTCTATGTTTTCTCCTTTGACTAATTGGTTTTGAAGAATCATATTATTAAATTTCCAATTAGTTTTTGATTCGCCTATCCAGGTGCCCTTACTAATTATTATTTTTATTGCATTATGATCTGAGAAGGTTACATTTATTATTTCTGCTCTTTTGCATTTGTTTGCAATGTTTCTATGCCCTATTACATGGTCAATCTTTGTCAATGTACCATGTGCAGCTGAAAAGAAAGTGTATTCCTTTTTGTCCCTATTTATTTTTCTCCACATATCAATTAAAACTATTTTTTCTAGGAATTCACTCACCTCTCTTACCTCTTTCTTATTTATTTTTTGGTTTGATTTATTTAGATCTGAAAGAGGAATATTTAGATCTCCCACTAGTATGGTTTTACTATCTATTTCCTTTTAGAGATCTGCTAGTTTCTCCTTTATGAATCTGGTTGCTATGTCATTTGGTGCATACATATTGAGTAATATTATTTCCTCATTATCTATACTGACTTTAATCAGGATGTAATGACCTTCCCTGTCTTTTTTAATAATATCTATTTTTACTTTGGCTTTGTCAGAAATCATAATAGCCACTCCTGCCTTCTTTTGCTCATTTGATGCCCAAAAGATTTTGCTCAAGCCCTTAACCTTAAACTTGTGTATGTCCACCCACCTCATATGTGTTTCTTGTAGACAACATATGGTAGGATTTTGGTTTCTGATCCACTCTGCTATTTGCTTTCATTTTAGGAGTGAGTTCATCCCATTCACATTCAGAGTTATAATCATCAGTTGTGCATTCTCTGACATTTTCGTATCCTCCCCTAGTCCTACGCCTTCTTCTTACACTATTTCATTTTAAACCAGTTGTTTGCTTTAAGCTGGTATTCCTTTTCCCCTCCCTTGATTGCTTCCCTTTCTACCCCCTCCCTTATTATTCCCCTCTTTTTATTTTTAAAGGCCTAATGAATTCCCTCCCCCTTCTTCTCCCCTCCCTTTTTTGACCTCCCCACTCTCCTGCTCCCCTTGGTTTATCCCTTCTGACTTTCTCAGTAGGGTTAGATAGAGTTTTATATCCCAATGGATAATATAGCTACGCTTCCCTCTCCAGGTTGATTACACTGAGAATAAGGTTTAAATATTACCTCTTAATGCTCTCTTCCTCTCCTTCTTATACTAGCATTTGTCCCCTCCCCTTCCCATGCCCTCTTTGTGTGTAATAGAATATCCAATTTTTCTTATTCACTCAAGTTTCTCTTGGTATCCCCTACTATTCACCCCCCTCTTTCCAACCCCATATATCATCTTAGATCATTTAGTATTCCACTCTCTCCCTATGAATTATTCTTCTTATTACTATAATAGTGAATAGAGTTCACTACAGAGAATTATATATAGCATTTCTACAAATAGGAATACAGATAATTAGATCTTATTTAAGCCCTTAAAGAGTCAAATTTAAAAGATAATGAGTTTTCTTTCTTTCCCCTCTGTTTCTCAGTTACCTTTTCATGTTTCTCTTGATTTTTGTGTTTGGATATCAAACTTTCCATTTAGTCCTGGTCTTTTTTGTGCAAATACTTGGAAATTTTCAAGTTTGTTGACTGTCCATACTTTCCCCTGGAAGTATATAGTCAGTTTTGATGTGTTGTTGATACGTAGTTGAAGGCCCAGTTCTCTTGCCTTTCTGAATATCATATTTCAAGCCTTGAGGACTTTTAGAGTGGAGGCTGCCAGATCCTGTGTGATCCTGATTGGTGATCCTTGATACTTGAATTGTCTCTTTCTGGTTTCTTGTAAGATTTTTCTTTTACATTGGAGCTCTTGAATTTGTATATTATATTCCTCGGTGTTGTCTTTTTTGGGTCTGGTGTAGAGGGTGATCTATGGATCCTTTCAATGTCTATATTGTCCTCTTATAGAACTTCTGGGAAATTTTGCTGAATCATTTCTTTTAGTATGGAGTCCAAATTTCTATTAATTTCTGCTTTTTCAGGAAGACCAATGATTCTCAGATTGTCTCTTCTAGTTCGGTTTTCTTGGTCTGTCACTTTCTCATTGAGATATTTCATGTTTCCTTCTATTTTATCAGTCTTTTGACTTTGTTTTATTTGTTCTTGCTGTCTTGAGAGATCATTAGCTTCTACTTGCTCAATTCTAGCCTTTAGGGACTGGTTTTCGGTTATAATCTTTTGGTTTTCCTTTTCAATCTGGTCATTTCTGGTCTTCAGTTGACTTGCCTCACTTTCCAATTGTGAAATTCTGCTTTTTAAACTGTTATTTTTCTTGCCATATATATTCCATCTTTGTCATCATCTCAGATGTGAACTCTTCAATAGCTTGTGACCAGTTTTCATTATTTTGGGAAGATCTGGATATGATTATTTGTTTGTTCTCCTCTGCTGTTTGCTCTGCTGTCTGGACTTTCTCTGTGTAAAAGTTGTCCAGTGTTACAGATTTCTTCTGGATGGTTTTTCTCTTTTGGGGTTCTTGTCTCTGGCTTGCCATTGTTAGCCCTGTGCTCTCTCAGATTTTTCCTCACACCCAGAATCTGTTTGAGCTCTCTAGGCTCCTGAAGTATCAGATCTCATTGTTCTCAGGATCAAGCATCCTGGTTGCCTCCTTGTTTGTTCCTCTGTCTGAAGCTCCCTTAAGAGTTTCAGGGCACTGTTTCCATTGTTGTGCACCCCTCTGCATTGGGTCCTCACTTAAGGTCCACTCCTGTGCTCAGGATCTGAATCTGCTCCTGTGCTCAGGATCCGAGTCCTCTCCTGCGCTCAGGATCCAAGTCCGCTCCTGCGATTAGGATCCGTGGATGCAAGAGTCTGCGCTTGTGCCTGTGCTCAGGGTCTGTGTTCAGAGTCCTCGCATTCTTTAGCATCTTGGGGTCTTAAGTCTTGCTGCTCTCAGGAACAGACCCTGGTGACCCCAGGTAGCTCCCAAGGACTTATTGGGTGCCCCAAGCTTGCTCTAGCTCTTGTGCACTGGCCTTGGCACTGTAGGTGGTGTGGAGTGGGGGAGGGGTTTGCTCAGTTTGAGTTTTAGTGAGAGCTGTTTCACCCCCTTATAGCATGGAAATGCCCCGATTCCATGTACCTTCAATGCTGCGCCCTGTTGTGGGGTCCCTTTGTTCCTCTGGATTTGTTTTTATGTCTTCTTGAGGAGTCCTATATGTTTTGGTTAGGAGAGTTTAAGCAGCTACTTTTTACTCTGCCGCCGTCTTAACCAGTAAGTCATGGTTATGTTTTAATAGTAATGGCCATCAAGAAGCATAACCTCTAATTAGAAGATGATTACATATGTACATAAATGATCATGTTATGAGACAGTGAAATAATGACAAAGCAGACATCTAGATTTAGTGGTATGAGAAATATAAATGGATCAAAAAACTTCCAGTTATAAAGATAATAGAAATTTTAATAGAAGAAATGACACGGAGGTTGGGTCTTAAAAATAAGAAAAAGTTGTAAAAGATTCCAGATAGAGTCTACTTCAGGAAGGAGGTAACTGTGCAAGTAAAGGTACAGAGATAGGAAAGTACAGAATCAAAATGAGTCGTGCTAATACAGCTCACATCCAACATGGACTACTGAAGAGAAGTATTAATAAATAAGTCTTAAAGTTTGGTTGGCCTCCAATTGTGCCATACATTAAATTGTGGGATAATAAATTTGATTCAATAATAATTTGAAGTCCCTGGATATTTAAGAATTAAGGTGAACTGTGATATTTTCCTCCTTTTTTTTTAAACTGGACCTGTGATTTTATTGATACAAGGACCTCCATGTGAGGAAACACCCTGTATCAAAGCCTATTTATATGTAGTTCACAATTTATAGTATCAAAATCTTGCCTAGAAACTGACAAGTTAAATGACTTTCTTAGCATCATGTAGCTAATACTGTATATTTTAAAGGAAGGTCTTGAAAACAGAGTTTCCAAGTTTTGCTATATGGTATATATAACATATTACTCCATGAGATAACTTCAAAGAGTACATCAAAAGATTTAGAATCATTGTATGTGCAACACTTTTGGAAGATGAACTAGTAAGGGAGTTGGAGAAAGGATGTTCAATTAGTTAGCAATTACAGTAGTCCCCAGAAAAAAAGATGCAATTCTGAATTACTCACTCTAAATACCACATAATTGTAAAAATCAACATTAGTTACATTTTAGAATTTTTATTTCATTCTGGGAATTAAATATCCAGAAGAAAAGACCTGAGGCTCAGACCAGGAGGATCCTTGGGAGCCCGGTCTCTGTAGCAGTCAAGATATTCATTCTGCTGGCTTCTACCCTTCCAAAAATACTGGGAGTAGAAAGTCTCTAGCAATAAAGAATATATGTGGACAACAGTTTATTTAAAGGAATTTAAAAGTGTAGATTCCAGAAGTCCAAGGTCTCCTTTAACAGCTAAGAAAGAACAGAAGAACTAATATGCCATATGGCTTAGAAAGCACTGTAGTGTTTGACAGTGGAGCTACCATTGTGTGTATGTTGATGTGGATGTTAGTTGTACCATAAGCATCAAGACTTACTAACATAAGGAACATCATCCTATCAATTAGAACTGTCCAAAACTGAAGAAACTGATTTGTATAGCTCTAAATGTTACAATTTTCCTTATGTTAAGTTTACATTTGTTTCCTGATAATGTTTATAGTCTAATATCAGTTTTTCCCAAATCTACCCTTTAAAAGCAAAGAAAACCACTCTAATAAAAATTACATATCGTAGATTCCTCTTGGGTTCACTTTAAAGTACAATTGCCATTCCCATACTATATTTTCTAAATTCTCATGCTTTATCTAAAACCCTTTACTCCTCATATGTTCCCACTTTGTAATTAGTATTTGCTCCCCAGAACTCTAAATCCCAGTTTTCCATGTTCCCTCTCACTTTATGTGCTAATGCAGGGAGGATATAAGTTTTGTGTGATGCTGCCCCTCACTCTCTTTTCACCTGATCATGGCTGGGAAAGCTGGCTTTATGCCAGGCATGACAATCTACACACAGGGGTCGGCAACCTTTGTGGCCGTGAGAGCCATAAACGCCACATTTTTTTAAATGTAATTTCATTAGAGCTGTACAGTACTCACAGTGCATGCTCCTGTAACAGCGCCTGAAAAAAATTGACTTTGTGGGTCCTGCAGAAAGAGCCATATCTGGCCCTCAAAAGAGCCAGATATGGCTCAAGAGCCATACGATACTGACCCCTGATCTACACACTTGGGTTTACTTTTTGTTAAATAATTAGGTTTGAACTTCTATTTCTTTTAGTTTAAATCCTTTCTACTTCAAGTAATTATTAATAAATTTTATAAAATATAATATTTGGAGTTATTGGACATTGATTTAAGTTTTATACCTCCAAACCTAGATATCACAGGTGTATCAAGCTCAAATATATCCCATGGGTTGCCTCTTTGACACATGTAGTGTAGAAAATTCCAATGTATTACTTAAGATTATATTGCCAGGTTCTGGGTTAAGATGGTGGCAGAGTAAGAAGCAGCTCTTAACCTCTCCTGACCGAAATACACAACACTCCTCAAGGTGACATAAAAACAAGTCCAGACGAACGGAGGAACCCCACAACAGGGCACAGCGTGGAAGGTACATGGAATCAAGGCATTTCCATCCTATAAAGGGGTGAAATAGCTCTCACTAAATAGCGGGCTGAGCAACCACCCCACCACCACCCCCTCCACACACAACACCTATAGCGCTGAAGCCAGATAAAAAGAAATAGAGCAAGTTTGGGGGGCCCATAGAGTCATTGGAAGCTCTGGGGCCTGTTCCTGAGAGCAGCAAGATTTAGGACCCTAAAAAGCTAACAAACGCACACAAAATTTGAGCACGGGAGCAGGGCACCGAGAGCAGACACAGGGCGCAGAGCGCGGGCTCAGAACGCAGGCACTGACAGAGGCATGGGTGGAGGCAGACACAGCCATGAGCTAAAGCTCTGAAACCCTGAGTGGGAAACCAGTGCAGATGGGTATACGACTGTGGAAGCAGCGCCCTGAGACTTGTAAAGAAACCTCCGGCAGACGATCAAGCAAAGGGGTCCACCAGGGGGCTTGACTGTGGACAGACCCTGAGCTTTGAGGATAAACCTGAGAAGCTGCTGGGCTAATGATGGCTACCCAGTCTCAGGAAGTCCAGGAGAGAAAGATTAACAACAAGAAAAAGAAGTCTTTAACACTCAACAACTTTTACACAGAGAAAATCCAGACAACCAAGCAAACAGAGGAGGAGAACAAACAAGCATCCGGACCCTCCTCAAATAAGGAAAACTCCTCACAAGCTATGGAAGAGTTCAAAACTGAGATTTTGAGGAAAATGGAAGAGATCTGGCAAGAAAATAACAGTTTAAAAGGTAGAATCTTGCAATTGGAAAGTGAGGCTCAGAAATCAAATGAACTGAAAAGCAAATTGAACCAGATTGAAAAAGAAAACCAAAAGATCATAGCTGAAAACAAAAAGATTAGAGCTGAAAAACGAAAAGATTAGAGCTGAAAACCAGTCCCTAAAGGCTAGAATTGAGCAATTAGAAGCTAATGATCTCTCAAGACAACAAGAACAAATAAAACAAAGTCAAAAGACTGAAAAAATAGAAGGAAACATGGAATATCTCAGTGAGAGAGTGACAGACCAAGAAAACCTGCCTAGAAGAGACAATTGGAGAATAATTGGTCTTCCAGAAAAACCAGAAATTAATAGAAACCTGGACTCCATATTAACAGAAATAATTCAGCAAAATTTCCCTGAAGTCCTACAACAAGAGGGCAATATAGACATTGAAAGGATTCATAGAACACCTGCGACATTCGATCCAGAAAAGAAAACACCCAGAAATATAACTGCCAAATTTAAGAGTTTCCAAGCAAAAGAAAAAATCTTACAAGAAGCCAGAAAGAAACAATTCAAATATCAAGGAGAACCAATCAGGATCACACAGGATCTGGCAGCCTCCACGCTAAAAGATCGCAAGGCTTGGAATACGATATTCAGAAAGGCAAGAGAGCTGGGCCTGCAACCACGGGTCAACTACCCATCAAAATTGACTATATATTTCCAGGGGAAAGTATGGGCATTCAACAAAATTGAAGAATTCCTGGTATTTGCACAGAAAAGACCAGGGCTAAATGGAAAGTTTGATATCAAACCACAAAAATCGAGAGAAACCTGAAAAGGTAACTAAGAAACAGAGGGGAAAGAAAGAAAACTTATAATTTTGAAATTTGCCTTTTTAAGGGCCTGAGTGAGATTTCATTATCTGTATTCCTATGTAGGGAAACGTTATGTATAATTCTCTGTAGTGAACTCTATTCACTATTATAATATTCACTATTATAGTAATCAGAAGAATAATTCACAGGGTGAGGGTGGAACACTAAATAATCTAAGATGACATGGGGGATGGGAAAGAGGGGGTGAATAGCAGGGGACACCAAGAGAAACTTGAGTGAATAAGAAAATAGGATATTCTATTACACACAAAGAGGGCATGTGAGGTAGAGGGGACAAATACTATTATAAGAAGGAGAGGAAGAGAGCATTAAGAGGTAATAATCAAACCTTACTCTTAGTGTAATCAACCCGGAGTGGAAAGAGTAGCTATACTATCCATTGGGACATAAAACTCTTATCTAACCCTTCTGAGAAAGTTAGAAGGGATAAACCAAGGGGAGCAGGGGAGTGGGGAGGTCAAAAAAAGGGAGGGGAGAAGAGGGAGGGAATTCATAAGGCCTTTAAAAACAAAAAGAGGGGGAAAAATAAGGGAGGGGGTAGAAAGGGAAGTTAATCAAGGTAGGGGATAAGGGATAGGGGCTCAATAGCAAACCACTGGTTTAAAAGGAAGTAGTATAAGAAAAAGGGGGTAGGAATAGGGGAGGATTCGAAAATGTCAGCAAATGCACAACTGATGATTATAACTCTGAATGTGAATGGGATGAACTCGCTCATAAAACGGAAGCAAATAGACAATACTGAGGGACTTATGGAAAAGAATGCTACCCACATTCAAAGGAAGAACTACAGGAGTGGAAACAGCAGAAAAACAACTGCTTGAATGCATGGGTCGGGGTGGACATGATTGAGGGTGTGGACTTGAAACTACCACACCAATGCAACTACCAACAATTAGGAAATTGGTCTTGATCAAGGACACATGACAAAACTAGAGGAAATGTGCATTGGCCATGGGTTGGGGGAGTGCGGGGGGCGAAGGGGAAAAGAGGAGCATGAATCATGTAACCATGTTAAAAATGAATATTAATAAATGTTTGAAAAAAAAGATTATATTGCCAATAAACTTCCTTACATCTTTGAATTCTCCTTCATCATTCATGTTTTAACTGTATTCTGGCTCTCTAGAGGATCCCCTAAGGACATTCCATTTCCTTGTAAACTCTGCACTGGTGATAACTTCTTGCACCATTCCTTACAATTAAAAAAGCCAGAAGGAAAAGTGAACTTGCTTCTTGTTTCCATTAGCATTACCAGATTATTTATATATCACCATTACTCATTGTAATGTACCAGCCTATTGTAAGCTTTTTATTGTTAACATTTATACCTTGAAAAAATCAACAAATAGAAATCAGGTATTTGTTTCCTTGATTTTTTTAGATTTAAGAAAATGATAGAAAAATGTTAATATTGTAGATTAAAAGTAAAGGGTTGCCATGGACACACTTAATGAAAAGAGGCAATAGTTAATCATTTGCCAGCACTTCTATGAGACTGCCATTGAAACTGTAGTGATGCTCAATATTCTTATTGTAATTTCTGTGAAAATATTTTTCTTATATGCATATATGTGTATATCTACATGTATTCATATTAATTGTAGTATTTAAACATAATCAATTCCTTCATTATCATATTAACTTTATTTGATACACTGAAAAATATTGTAGCAAAAGTTCCGTAGACTTCACCAGATTAAAAAGCCATCTATGACACAAAAATTCCAACAAATTTTCTTGACTATTTGTTGATTTATAATATAAAACTTTTTGCGATATAGTATCCTTAAAGAAATTCATTAATTTCTCTTTTCCTTTCTAGTTTTCTTCATCTATTATGTGCCAATAATAAGTTCTGCCCTAACATACCATATGAAGAACTAAGGAAATAACAAAGGCCTTTAATATTATATACCCTTAACAAATGTTGTTGCGTGAATAGATGTGTACATGGATGGATATACTGGTGAATGAATGGTACTTGTAAATTCACATGTATCTATAAATATACAAATACACATGTATAGTATACATATCTATTTACATGCATCATTCATTCTTTAGTCCATGAAACCATTAATCCAAAAGTATATTGAGAGCTCCTTATATATAACTGCATATTCATATATGTATATATCAATAAGTATTTATTTGTTATTTATATATTTGTGTTTATTCAAATAAAATATGTATATATAGATGCATGCACATATGTGTGCATACATAATTTAGAAAAGCTATGTAAGTATACAATAAGTTTTAGCTGATGATTAGGAGAATTATGAAAATTTCTTCTACATTGTATTTATTATAATAGAGCTTTAGAATTAGCAAAGTTTTTTAAGAGACTGCTTGGCTAGCATAATATCTGAAATCACATAATCACATTTATATTTTTAATGTAATATGACTTCTTCAGAAATCTTTTTTTTAATTTTTAACTAAATGTAGTAACACTTTTTAATAATTGTGTTTGACCTTTAAAATCCATATTCTCTTTCCTCCTCCCTCCTCTCCCACTTCTCCAGATAATAAATAATCTGATATAGGTTCTTCTGGTGTTGTCATTCAATATGGATTTTCCTCTTCCTCATGTTGTGAAATGGCATATGTCACACTTGCAGGAAGAAAAAATAAACTCAAGAAGGAAGTAAATTGAGAAACATTATGATTCAATTAGTATTCTGACTCTGAAAGTTCCTTCTGTGTTTGTGGATAGATTTTTTTTCATCTTGAGTCCCTTTGAGTTGTCTTTGATCTTTGCATTCTGATAATACTTATGTCATCACAGTTGATCATTGTAATTTATAGTTGTTACTGTGTACAGCATTCTCCTGGTTCTTCTCACTTCAAATACCCCTTTAAAAGGAGAACATCCAGGTGGAAAACATATTGTATGTACTTGGAGATGCGGTTAGAATTTGAGTTATATAAAAAAATCCAAGCATGAGAATCCATTATAATTTACTAATTTATTAATTTAGCTGAAAAATATTTTCTTTAGCAATCATGTTAATTAAATTTTGATGTTGACCAGGGTTTAAAAAAAAAGGGGTTCAAGCATGGAGCCCTGCCAATGGAAGCAAATCCATTCAAGGTGAAATGATGCAGGTAGAAGACAGAATGACAGTGTTAACCTCCGGTTATGTGTGTTTACCCTAAAGGAGGAATTGAAAAACTGAAGACAGGTGAATTTGATGCAAAAATGTTTCCTAGAACTATTCCTAATGACTAATATTGATTATACTGACACTCAACAAGTTAGTCTAACACAGGAAGAGAAGATTCTCCAAACCATGTGTAAATGGTAGCCAACTGGGGATAAAGGAAGAATATAAGGGCAGTAATGTATGGAAAGTACAAGTCACATTGCATTGTTTTTCACTCTGTTACTACAGCAACCAATATCAGAATTAAAATCTCAAGCTGTTGTTACCTTACAGGACCTTTTGAATTGTTCAGATGAAATTAGAAAAGACTGGGAGCTTCCTTTCTCAGGAGAACCATTTGAATTGTTGAAGTTGAATGCCATTTGTCTGTTTCTTTTTCAAACAAGTATTTTATGTAGCCAATTTGCTTAAATGGTGGATGCACATGCCAAATCTAATTATCTCTTATCTCACAAAGTCATTAATCATTCTTATCCATTATTCATTGACTACCAAAAGCTATTCCATCCTTCTGTACATGGAGCTACAAAATGAATTAGAACTCCATATATATAAATTGCATTTATGCTTGAAATAGACTATGTGCTATTTCTAGGTTACATGAAATATTATTGGCATGAAGACTGATAGTATGTTTCATGTAGTACTGCTCATAATCCATAAATAATAAAAATCTTTCACAAGGGACAATGATGAGGCTAGTGCCTATTATTCATTATGATCTTAATTAGCATAGTCAATGGAAAAGACTCTATTTGCAACAGTGTGGCAGGATCTCAAAGCAAACCATGTATTGATTGCTTAGAAATTATTGAAGGTTTCATTGGGGGTCAAGAAGTTGTGGGGATCTATTAGCTTTATGTGGTAGATTAAAACAAATAAGGGTTTCAAGTTAGATCCAATTGTTGATCAACTCCCTCTAATTATAAGACCACATTTCCTCCTAAACATTTTGATCCTTATGCTTATGAATCTGTGACAATTACGATCATAATGAGAAACCATTTCTAGATCGATCATTGTTTCAGCAGAAAGTTTTTATTAATGCCAATAAAATTATTAATTTTATAGACATAGAGAGTTTCTTGTGTCACAAGACAATTAAGTGATTCTTCTAGGTCACATAAAAAGTATATGCCAGAAACAGTATTTGAATTTAAGTCTTCCGACTTTTGGTTTGGCTTCCTATATATTATACCATGTGGCCTATCACAACTATAGGATATAAGAACTGGAAAGAGACTCGAAGAGTGCCCTGAGAAACACAAATTGGAATAACATCCTTATATTAATGTTGGAGTAATAAGAGTCCAGATAGATGAAATTATTTTCTCAGTGTTATACATATTCTTAGTGAAAGAACTTGAACTAGAACTAGAAAGTATTCTAGATTTGGATTTAGATAATTTGGTTTCAAAGGCCCCTCTCCAGCTCAGAATTGAAGAACCTACCATATTCTCACTTTTCCTTTTCTCCTCTCCTCTCCTCTCCTCTCCTCTCCTCTCCTCTCCTCTCCTCTCCTCTCCTCTTCTCTTCTCTTCTCTTCTCTTCTCTTCTCTTCTCTTCTCTTCTCTTCTCTTCTCTTCTCTTCTTCTCTTTTCTATTGCTATTCATTTCCCACATTATTTTGACTCCCCAATTGGAATATACGCTACTAAGGGTTAGGGACCTTCTCTTATATTTTTCATAGATTCTCCACAGTGTCAATTATAGGGTCTTATACAAATTAATCACTTAATAAATATGTTGATAGATGACAAATATAATCTATTCCATTAGATCTGGCTGATATTCCCTTTCCTTGGAGAAACACTCATGTGAATAATATGAGGTTTCAGTGTTGAAAGAGAATGGAGTATTAAACAAAATGATTCAATGCAATGTTCTAACTGCTACAACTAAAGTAGAAAGCCAAAATAGCCATTGGATCAGTCTTTTTTTTTCTCATAGAGTGCCAGCAATATGTGTTTTGTCATGAATTAGATGACAATGTTCACTAATGTCTGTATTTTAATGTCTATACTTGCCATAACTCTTGAATATTTGATTTGACATGGATTTCTAAAAGTGTGTTCATTTCATATTGAAAACAAGATGAAATGAAAAGCTGTTTCCTGGATAGAGGCAAAAGAACAAAATCAGCAACAAGTAAAAAGCCTAGGGTGATGTGATTTGACTATGTAAGACTTGGAGTATCTTGGGCAAGACAGCTATATTGAGATGACTTCTCATTTCCTTATATGAAACTTATCTTCCTCTCCTAAATTCTCTCTTATCTCAATGCCCACCCTCAGAGCTTACATATACCAAGATGGAATGGATAATAATTAGATAAGGTAAAATGAACAAAAACTCACTTTAGGCAAAGTCAAAATGACAGGAAGTCAAGAATTGTGGAGGATATTCTGGGAGTCATTTTCACCCACAGAGGAGAAATGGAATGGAAAGAACTATTTCTAAAAAAGAATTGGAATACCATTCCATGATGTTTAGTCAGTCCATTGAATTAGCTACTTAAAATAGTGAAAACATCTAGCTAATTCAGGCCATAGTTCTGTCCAATACATGAATTCCTTCAACATTATCAATTAGTGAAACAGTAGACAGATTTAGGAATCACATCAGACATTGATTTCAGCTTTTGCTTCAAATGACAATAATGCACAACTGTTATTTTTAAATGCTTATCTAAGTAGTATATATTTAGGGATATATCTAAGTAGCATATATTTATGCATTTTGTGGATGCATATGTAAACATAAATGTCATGTTTATATAAACATATATCCTATAGCTAATGAGGTTAGCTATACATATATAGTTAGGGAGTTATCTATCTGTGGTTCTATATATGTTATCAATATATAAAGGTTTTTTTTTCTAATTTTACCATTGAAACTAATAGTTTTTCTTTTTCTGACAAATAAGTCACCTTGAGCCTTATTGTGGTTTTTACTTCTTCTTATGGATCTACTCCTACTGCTTTCACACTTGGCAAATAGACAAATAAACTTCCTGTTGATTTTAGTGAAATCATCACTTCATGAGTATGTATCTTTTTTATTTGAGTGTGTGTGTGTGTGCGCACACATGTTTTGGCTACATACACATATGTATTATAGTCTCAAAGTTTTTGATCTTTATGTGTGCTTTTAAGAGTTTATTTGATTTTAATCTGAGAGCCTTCATTAGTTCTTGTTTTGCATGTTTATAGAGGATGCCCCCTTAGGGATAATATTGTAAGCAGAGAAAAAAATCCAAAGGTCATTCCTGACTGATTGGGGAATAAAATCAAATTTCCTGGCCAGAGAGGAAAACTGTTACAGGAAAATGAATCGGAAGGTCAATAGGAATATCATCACTCAATCAACCGTGCTAATGCCAAAACTTTGAGATACAAGGTTAGAGATACAAGATAGATTTATCTATCATCAGACTAGTTTCAGTTTGAATGTTTGAGTAACTAAGGAGTTATATTCTAAGACTATATATATATATATATATATATATATATATATATGTTTTTGTATATACCTAGTGATGCTAACCATTTGATGTATATTTATTTTCATACATTTATATGTAAAATAAAATTACATAATATATAATTATATAAAGTCATGTTATATAATTTAATATATTTTTATATATGTATATATATGACATGACATATAGATAGATCAAATATATCTGTTCATGTAAATTTGACTTTCAGACCATTTCTCCCATTTACTCCCTTAATATATGTTTTATTCCTTTTCTGGTGGGCCTTTTTCATTCTGGAGCTCTGCAACCACAGGCAATTCTCTTAGTTTTTGAATTTTATATTTTTATTTTGAGTAAGTTGTTTGCACAAACCTATCTAAATAAAATAATCTAATTCATCCTTTACAGTCTATATCTTTTTACATGAGAGGTTTTATGTATTTTTTTCTTATTAGATTAAGATTTTTGAGGTCAGACTATCTTTTGCCTTTTGTTGTTATCTGAAGTGTTAAGAACACTGACTTGCATATATTAGGTGCTTAATAAATGTTTGCTTATTACACTTATAAATATAAAAATTATTATTAATTGATTAGTCAATAGGAAGTAACCTTTTTCCTGTGGAGACCAGGGTATTACAAAACAGGACTACAAATTGTGTCTTTTAGTTTTCCATTGAATATTATAAAATCTTTTATCAATTAGCCAGTGATCTCAAAAGTTAATATGCACTATTATGAACCTGACAAGATTGATTCTTTATGCTTCGAAAGTGAACAGTGGTTTGTTATCATTGAAGGCATAACTAAGAAATGGGGTGGAGGAGAAAGATGCAATTTTTAGTACACTTATAATCATACAATATAATTTATTTAATATCCCACTTACATATAAAATCAAAACTTGATTTCATTTGCAAATAGTTAATTGCAATACACTTAGTATTGTTGAATAAATATATGAATAGTTAAAAAGGATGGCAAATGTTTCTATTAGGTTTGAAGACAGATAAGCTAAGGGGTGAGAAGTAAAAATTGGAAGATGAACAATAAATTAAAAACTTGAATGATGTAAGATGAATATTGCCATGTTTTAGTTTTTAAAAATCACCCCCTCTTCCCCAACCTTCAAAATTCCATACTTCTAAGACACATAAAATAGAATATATTTAGTCATTAGTTAAAATATAAAGCTTCTCCACTACAATTCACATAAGATTTAATTTAAAAATCCAGGTATCACTTGAATTGGGGTGCTCCTAATTTTTTTTATTTTTCTAAGACAAAAGATAATATTATTAAAGTAACAGAGTATGTTTAATGATCCTACTCAAATTATGTAATTTTTCCATTTTTTCATTATCATAAAATTGTCATAAATAAAATATTCAATATACTTTTCAGGATACTCTGAATATTCTATATTTTAAATAATCATCTTAATTAAATATTTTTCTATAGATTAATCCTGAGGAATTGAGGCATATTTAATTAAGAAAACACTAAAAGAATAAATAGATTATGTGAATAAAAGTGTTTGGATATACACTTTCACACAGATGGGAATTTTGTATTTGAGGTGATAATCATGAAAGTTGTGGGGGAGTGATTCATTTGGTAATAGAAATTCATTTTGTTTCTTAAGGTAAGATTATCTTTCTAATGTTCCATTTGGTATGTCATAGACATTTATATTCCTTTTCTGCTAAGCCTAACCTTTTCCTGATTACAGCCATTGTGTTAATTGCTTACTCAGATTCCAAGGTATGACAGAGCCTGCTTTGTTCCCATTACTTATGTGTGCACAGCTGCATCAACATTCAGTTGACTTACAAAGAAAAGCAAAAATATCCCCAAACAACAACTAAGTGGCATTTAGGAAGACATGTCCCTCCAGTGGATTAATGTACCTATTCAAAGAAACAAAATCTGCATACTGTAAGCATGTTTTAAAATGTTACAGCTATACTGAATGAGTGTACTTCAAATTGAGAGGTTCAAGATATGTTAATGCTTATGAAAATAATGTATGTGTTCCTTCTTTGAAGAAAAAAAAAGGCTACTAAAAGTACCCCAAGGCTTAAAGATTATCTACTATAGAACATAAGACAATAGGATTCCCTAACTGCAAGGCAAGGCTGAAGATCTTTGGAATGGCAGGATAAGTGCCATAATACTTCTGGTTCATTCCTTTTTCTGTATGTTCTGAACCAGCATTATACTTGTCCCTTGAAGGAAGGTGTATATAGAATTTTAAACAGGTATCTTTCAAAAAGAGGCCTTTAAGACCTACTTTTTTTATTCTTATTTCTCACTAGTCAGCAAATTCCCCCAAAGAAACCTTCCATTCCAGGCAAATTAATTTCTTTGCAGCATTTTATTTCCATTTACTAGTCTACCATCTTTATATCCATCAACAGGGAAGCATGCACAGAGATATGGCATGTAAATTTCTTTCTCTTTGGCTCTTTTCATGTGCTTTACTTTTGCTAGCATACCTTAATTTATGGGGACTTCTCCATTTCATCAGGCAATTGTTGTGTTTTCTATAGCTATAACTAGTTCTTTCTCTACCTATTTGTTCATATATATAATGGTTGATTAAGGAAATTCCTTATTTAACTTTATAAGCTATTTAGCTATGGGATAGGGGAATTTGGGTTGTTGCTTGTTTCTTCTTCTGGGCTTCTGGAGTATTAGATCCACCAGAGTTTAGTAAATTGTTTGACTCTAGAATTTGTGGGCTGATCTTTTGAGGGAAGGGAATTGACCATGATAGAAAAGCTTCCTCCAGATGGGTCTGAATCAAACTATTTTGATTATTATCATTGAAATCTATTTTTCATGTTTTGGCAAAAAGCATGCCTTTATCTTCCTTAGGAAGATATTGTTAAAATGACAGAGACTCTCTATTCTGAAGTCCATCACATGATCTGAGAACTCCCTTAACAAAAATGTTAGCTAACAGTAAAATACTACTAAGAGCTTTGAATAGTACTTTGCATATGTTATTTTACTTAATATTCAAATTAACTCTATGAAGTAAGTACTGTTATTATTATCCTCATGTTGCAAATGAATAGATTAATGTTAAGAGCCATTAACTTGACTTTCCAAGGTTTATAGATCTAGTTAGCATCTGATCTTGATTAGTTTTATTAAATATAGCTCTCCTTTTTTCTTCTAGAGATGAGAGCGAAAGAAATTTGACTTCATTGATGAAGATTTTTAAAATTTAGCATGTTATAATCATTCCCTCATCTCCTAAATTCCCTACTTATTCCACAAAAACTTCAGAGTTTGAACATATGAGAATCCCATCATCTGTGGATATAGAACTCCCATTGTCATTCCCATTCATTGCTATACAACCACCAACCCACCCCCAAGAATGACTTTTTAATATCTATATATCAATTATTCAAACTCTTAGCTCTGTATTTTACTAGCCTTTTCATGGCAGTGGTGACAATGTTTCCACAAGTATTATGTTTGTATGTTTTAAAGATGACTCAATGATTTACTATTAAATCACCTTTCATAATATCCAGAAAACACCCATATTTGAATTTATATAATGGCTTAATAGACAGTCATCATAATATTGTTTGCTTTAAGTAATTTCTTTTCCATAATAAATTTCTGTGCATTGGAAAAATTCAACAACATTGTGTTTTTCATCAAAAACATTTGTGATGTCAATATTCATAAGTATAATATTGTTAAGCACTGAAGAATTAAAATTATACACTTTCTGGTCAACATAGTTGCAAGTGTTGCCAAGAAGCAAATTTTGGCTTGATGTTAATAAAGCCTCTTTCATTAGATGGGGCTACCTCAAGGGGTTGTGGAGTTCTTCAGCAGTGACTAAATGAACATTTCTTAGATATGTTAAAATTGGAACATTTCTTTTGCATTTGAGTAGCACTAGATGATTGTTAAGATCCCTTCCAAGTCTTAATTTTGTGATTTTGTGAACTGGTAGTGGGATCAAAGAAGCTCTGTCTTAATTTTTCTAACAGAAAATGCTTTAAATATTTATTTTGTATGTGTTAAAGTTTGAAAAATCCCTGGTTAATGTGACCAATCAATGTTTTTTGTTTTTTGTTTTCATTCATTTTTTCTTCTTTCATATGGAGACCAAATTCAAAACATTGAAACTTAATCCCAATAAATACTTTGTCTCCACTTCCGTTAGATAGGAAAGGTGTAATTTAATCTTTCAGTGAATGACAGACACATATAAAAGAACAAAGTTACTGAAAATGTGAATTGTTTCATTTAACTCAGAATCTGATGCTATAATTTCTGAACACAGTTAACTAGATAGAATATTGAAGTCTCTATATGTCTCTATAGAGATAGTATCCAATATAATTATAACTATACATCTAAGAAAAAATAATATGACTGACTTTCTTAAAATTTACTTCTACATTAACATCATTCAAAAATATTAACCATTTTAGTCAAATTCACACATATTTATTGAACATATACAAAGTGCCTCTGTACAAGGCACTTTATCATATTCCCCAATTTACCTTTCCAAATATATTACATATTATTTTCCTCTTCCTGAACTCTATTCTCTCACCAAACCGGCCTTCTTCTTGCTCTTCATACATCACACTCCACTTCTTGTCTTGATATCTTTTCATTAGTTATTCCTCATGCCTGGAATCCTCTCCCAATTTACCTCTACTTCCTAATATTTCTCATTTTCTTGAAAATTCTTTTTTAAGTGCCACTTTCTCCATGAAAATTTTCTTGATTAACTAATTGATAATTTTCAATGATCATTATATATATATATATATATGTATATACATATACATATAATTACATTTATATACAAATATAAATACATTATAAATATGTATTTTCTATATGCTTAGTTATAAGAATTCCATCTTCTTGAGTGAAGTGAATATTTTTGTCATTGTATCCCTTACACTTAAAAGCATGACTTCAACAAAAGGTGTGCTCTATAAAAGTGTGACTCAGGTAATTCATTCATATAAGGATGCATGAGAAAGGCTACTGGACTACTAACTGCAGCCTACCCAGATGGAGAGGTTTTATGTTAATCTTTCTGCAAATGAGCATAAACTTACACTTAGAGATATCCAATTGGGACATGGTAGAATCAGGACTGATAGCACCCATATTTACCCATACTGGATCCAGATTTCACAGCTGTAGTACTGATCCAGTTATCAGGCTTACTGAGGGCAGTTGAACAAATAAGAGCCTGTAGCCAAAAATTGTGCTAAATCTGTTTAGTAAGCTAGATTTAAAAGAAAATAATTTCAATTTTTCAATTTTTATTATCAAGTTTTCTTCAGCCCTATTGATGCCAATGGCATATAAGGGAAGATACAGTATAACTATTTCATAGAAATGTGGGATATTGCTTGTTTATTCCTCCAAATAAGGGGAGGGGTTGAAAGATTGTTGTTAGTTTTTAATCAACTCTGACTCTTCATGACCCCATTTTAGGTTTATTGGCAAAGATACTATAGTGGTTTGCTATTTGCTACTCCAGTTCATTTCACAGATGAGAAAACTGATAGAAACAAGATTAAATGACTTTTACAGTGATACACAGCTAGTAGGTATCTGTGGCCAGATTTGAATTCAGGAAGATGTCTTCCTTACTCTAGACCTGATACTTTTATTCACTATGCCACCTAGGTATTCATGGTTAGATAGGAGTGGGTCAAGTAATTAAGGCAGAGAAAAAGAGAAAGGAAATATTGTAAGGAAAATCTATTCAGTAGTTCTCACTAGCCCTACCATTATTTTTTGTAATGCATAGCACCCTATAAGAGTTTCCAACCTACTACTCTTTTTCAGTGGTTAGTTGGGGAATAAATATTGACTGAGTTTTTCAGCATACCACCTACCAATTCTGTTTATCTAACCAAAGTGTTATATACCATTTTCTATTGTCAGTACTGATGGAGGAATTAGGACTGTAGTTTATTTTAAAAGTGGTGAAAGACTGCTGACTATCTAAAACCCTTATTTAGAAAGTTGACAATTTAACTGGTAAAAATTGACCTACCTTGTGGCATTGTCGTTTGTAACCTTGTAAAATCAACAAGTACTCAAAAATATTTTCTTACCCATTATTCTTCAGCCTTTTCAGAAGGCAATCTAAAGGCTACAGTAGACATGGCCTAGATTATGAAGTAAGGCTGCCCAAGAAGACACTAACTGGAATTACTCATTAGCTTAAAATCCCTACATGACTAAAATAGAATATGGTTGACTTTGAAAAATAACATTGTTATACCTGGTCCACTCTTCTGATGAACAGTTAGTTCTTAGTTTATGTGGGCTGAAATCAGTGATTACATGAAATTCTTACTGCTTCTAGAAGGGTGTCATGATTCCTGGGTGTTGTACCAGGCTATGGAATTAAAATCTCAGGAAATAGAATTACAAAGTGCTTTAGGAAATGGCTTTTTGGCCACCTGTCAAGAAGTGAATTTGTCCAGAGTTGCTATATCCAACAAGTAGGCAGCTGGCCTGACTTAAAACACTGGGTGCCTATGGGCAATTTTCCAAACACCTTCACTTCCAATTTGAACTTCAGGAGTAAGGCCTGATAGTATAGATCCTCTTCTGTCACTCAGACTCTTCAAGCTGAATAACTTTATTAACAGAGGCAAAACTCATATGCCAGGGGATTTTTATTTTAAGTTTTACTTTAAAGTAGTAATCATTAAAAAATTGGGAGGGAGAAGGGAGGGAGGAAGAGAGAGAGAGATTGAGAGAGAGAGAGAGAGAGAGAGAGAGAGAGAGAGAGAGAAGAAATGGTTGACAAAAGATCCTGTCATGGAAAGGACTCAAGGGAAGAAAGGAACAATCAATGGTTTATGCTATACGTTAAAAGTAATCCCTTTTTTTGCTAAAGCAAACCAGGAAACAATGACTTTAGGGAATTTCCACAGTGACCAGTTCTGCAAAATCCAAGCTGCTGGTGATGGAGGGCATTATCTGTGGAAATGGGAAACAGCACAGAGACAGTTAAGATCAAATAGCCCATCATAGATGACATAATCTCTACCAAATGCAAAAGTTCACATTTTGAGATTTTTCATCTCCATTAGAGTTTTATATTTGAATTTACTCTCTCTTTCTCTTTGTAAATTTAATCATTTTGTAAACTATATGTTTCGCCCATTATAAAGCTACATTATTAGTAATTATGTGATGGACAAAATATGAATACTTGGAGATTTAGACATTGTCTTGATGTCAAAATTGTTCTTGCGTAGTATTCAGGATTGAGAAATAATTCTGTGGTATTTATCAGGTACTTATTTACTCAGAAGCTTTACCTATTTGAAGCTCATCTGAAAAAATGAGAGGAAACTTAAAGAAGCCTATGAAACAAACAAAATAGTCTCCAACCTATATATATAATACTGGTTTGTGCACAATAGTTTTTAAAAACCCAATACTTTTTATTTGCTTTCCTTTTATATCAATAGAACTTTGAATGATAGTTTTCTGACATTTTCTCTCTGTGTTCCTTCCTTTCCTCTTATTCTTCCCTCCTCTCCATGATGACAAGTGTCATATGTTGTATATCTGTTATCATACAATACATAATTATGTATTCATTATTTTGTTAAATAAAATACCTATTATTTATGCTAGAGAAAAATTAGTTGAGGAAATAAGATGAAGAATAATTAATTCTGCTTTCTCTCTCCATCAGTTTCATCTGTGGTGGTAGATAGTCTTTTTTCTCATGAGTTCCTGGCAGGTGTCCTGGACCCTTGCATTGCTGATAAAACTTAATTCACAGTTGATAATCATATATTATCACTATTAATGTGTACAACATTCTCCTGGTTCTGCTCACTTCACTTTGCATCATTTCATATAAATCTTTTTAGACCCAACAAACTCTTAATCAGACCCCTTTTCTAAAATTTTAAATAATTCTTTTTTTTAAATAATTTTTTATTTTTAGAAAAAATTTCCCTGGTTACATAAGTCATGTTTTTACTTTATCCTTCACCCCCTTTACCCCCCAATCCCTCAACTCTGTCCTCCCCCCGCCTTAGCTAATTCGTATTTCCACTCCTGTGGTCAGTCAAGACTTATTTACACATTGTTGATAGTTACATGGGTGTGGTCTTTTCAAGTCTACATCCCCAATCATGTTCTCATCAACCCAAGTGTCCACGCAGTTGTTTTTCTTCTGTGTTTCTACTCCTGCAGTTCTTCCTCTGAATGTGGATAGTGTTCCTTTCCATAAATCCCTCCGAATTGTCTTGGGTCATTGCATTGCTGCTAGTACAGATGTCCATTACATCCGATTTTACCATAGTGTATCAGTCTCTGTGTACAATGTTCTTCTGGCTCTGCTCCTTTCACTCTGCATCAATTCCTGGTGGTCTTTCCAGTTCACATGGAATGCCTCCAGTTTATTATTCCTTTGAGCACAATAGTATTCCGTCACCAACATATACTATAATTTCTTCAGCCATTCCACAATTGAAGGGCATACCTTTGCCTTCCAGTTTTTTGCCACCACAAAGAGCACTGCTATAAATATTTTTGTGCAAGTCTGTTTATCTATGATCTCTTTGGTATGGTTGGATCAAAAGGCAGGCATTCTTTTATAGCTCTTTGGGCATAGTTCCAAATTGCCCTCCAGAATGGTTGGATCAGTTCAAAACTCCACCAGCAATGCACTAATGTCTCAATTTTGCCACATCCCCCCAAACATTCATTACTTTCGCCTGCTATCATTTTTAGCCAATCTGGTAGGTGTGAGGTCGTACCTCAGAGCTGTTTTGATTTGCATTTCTCTAATTATTAGAGATTTAAAAAACTTTCTCATGTGCTTATTGATACTTTTGATTTCTTTATCTGAAAATTGCCTATTTGTGTCCCTTTCCCATTTATTAATTGGGTAATGGCTTGATTTTTTATACAATTGACTTAGTTCCTTGTATATTTGAGTAATTAGAACTCTGTCAGAATTTTTTCTTATAAAGATTTTTTTCCCAGTCTGTTGTTTCCCTTCTGATTTTGGTTGCATTGTTTTCCCTAGTACAAAAAATTTTTACTTTAATATAATCAAACTTATTTATTTTACATTTTGTAATTTTCTCTAACTTTTGTTTGGTTTTAAAATCTCTCCTTTCCCAGAGATCTGACAGGTATACTATTCTGCGTTGACCTAATTTACTTATAGTTTCCTTCTTTATATTCAAGTCTTTCACCCATTCTGAATTTATCTTGGTTTAGGGTGTGAGATGTTGACCTAAACTTAATCTCTCCCATATTGTTTTCCAATTTTCCCGGCAGTTTTTGTCAAATAGTGGATTTTTGTCCCAAAAGTTGGATTCTTTGAGTTTATCATACACTGTCTTGCTGACATCACTTACCCCAAGTCTATTCCACTGATCCTCCCTTCTATCTCTTAGCCAGTTCCATATTGTTTTGATGACTGCTGCTTTATAGTATAGCTTAATATCTGGTACTGCTAAGCAACCTTCCTTCACATTTTTTTCATTATTTCCCTTGATATTTTTGATCTTTTGTTCTTCCAAATAAACTTTGTTATAGTTTTTTCTAATGTAGTAAAAATGTTTTTGGTAATTTGATAGGTATGGCACTAAATACGTAAACTAATTTGGGTAGAATTGTCATTTTTATTATGTTAACTCATCCTACTCATGAGTACTCAATGTTTTTTCCAATTGTTTAGATCTAGTTTTATTTTTTTGGAAAGTGTTTTGTTGTTATGTTCGTATAATTCCTGTATTTGTTTTGGTAGATAAATTCCTAAGTATTTTATATTGTCTAGGGTGATTTTAAATGGTGTTTCTCTTTCTACCCCTTGCTGCTCTAATGTGTTGGAAATATATAGGAATGCTGCTGATTTATGTGCATATATTTTGTATCCTGCAACTTTGCTAAAGTTGTTGATTATTTATACTAGCTTTTTAGTTGATTCTCTAGAATTTTTTAAGTAGACCATCATATTGATTGCAGAGTTATAGCTTAGTCTCCTCCTTGCCTATTTTAATACCTTCAATTTCTTTTTCTTCTCTAATTGCTACTGCTAGTGTCTCTAGTACAATGTTAAATAAAAGAGGTGATGATGGGCATCCTTGTTTCACTCCTGATCTTATTGGAAAGGCTTCTAATTTATCCCCATTGCATATGATGCTTGTTGATGGTTTAAGATATATACTGTTTATTATTTTTAGGAAAGAAACTTCTATTCCTCTACTTTCTAGTGTTTTCAGTAGGAATGGGTGTTGTATTTTGTCAAAGGCTTTTTCTGCATCTATTGAGATTATCATGTGGTTTTTGTTGGTTTGCTTGTTGATATGGTCAATTATGTGGATGGTTTTCCTAATGTTGAACCATCCCTGCATTCCTGGTATAAATCCCAACTGATCATGATGAATAACCCTCTTTATCACTCACTGAAGTCTTTTTGCTAGTATTCTATTTAAGATTTTTGCATTTATGTTCATTAAGGAGATTGGTCTGTAATTTTCTTTCTCTGTTTTTGATCTGCCTGGCTTTGGAATCAGTACCATATTTGTGTCATAAAAGGAGTTTGGTAAGATTCCTTCTTTGCTTATTATGTCAAATAATTTGTATCATATTAGAATTAGTTGTTCTTTGAATGTCTGATAGAATTCACTGGGGAATCCATCAGGTCCTGGTGATTTTTTCTTAGGGAGTTCTTTAATGGCCTGTTCAATTTCTTTTTCTGATATTGGATTATTTAAGTATTCTATTTCTTTTGCTATTAATCTAGGCAATTTATATTTTTGTAAACATTCATCCATATCACCTAGATTGTTAAATTTATTGCTATATAATTTGACAAATAGTTTTTAATGATAGCCTTAACTTCCTCTTCATTAGAGGTGAGGTCTCCTTTTTCATCTTTGATACTATTAATTTGGTTTTCTTCTTTCCTTTTTTTAAATTAGATTAACCAATACTTTGTCTATTTTATCTGTGTTTTCAAAATACCAGCTTCTGGTCTTATTTATTAATTCAATAGTTCTTTTACTTTCAATTTTATCAATTTCTCCTTTGATTTTTAGTATTTCTAATTTAGTTTTCATCTGAAGATTTTTAATTTGTTCATTTTCTAGTTTTTTAAGTTGTATGCCCCATTAGTTAACCTCTGCCCTCCCTAATTTGTTAATATATGCACTCGGTGACATAAAATTTCCTCTTAGAACTGCTTTGGCTGCATCCCATAAGTTTGGGTAAGATGTCTCATCATTGTCATTGTCTTCAATGAAATTATTAATTGTTTCTGTGATTTGTTCTTTCACTAAATTATTTTGGAGAATCATATTATTTAATTTCCAATTAGTTTTTGGTTTACCTCTCCATGTATTCTTACTAATAACTAGTTTTATTGCATTATGATCTGAGAAGATTACATTTATTATTTCTGCTTTTTTGGATTTGTTTGCCTTGTTTCTGTGCCCTATTACATGGTCTATCTTTGTGAATGTTCCATGTGCTGCTGAAAAGAAGGTCTATTCCTTTTTTCTCTATTTATATTTCTCCAAATATCTATTAGCTCAGATTTTTCTAGGGTTTCATTCACCTCTCTTATCTCTTTCTTCTTTATTTTTTTGGTTTGATTTATCTAGATCTGATAGGGGAAGATTCAGGTTCCCTGCTAGTATGGTTTTACTATCTATTTCATCCTTGAGCTCCCCTACCTTCCCTTTTAGAAATCTGGAAGCTATTCAGTTTGGTGCATACATATTGAGTACTGATATTTCTTCATTGTTTATACTGCCTTTTATTAGGATGTAGTAACCTTCCATATCTCTTTTAACCTTATCTATTTTTACCTTGGCTCTGTCAGAGATCATGATAGCCACCCCTGCCTTCTTTTTCTCATTTGAAGCCCTAAAGATTTTGCTCCATCCTCTCATTTTCATTCTATGTCTGTCTGTCTGTCTAATATGTGTTTCTTGTAAACAACATATGGTTGGGTTTTGGTTTCTAATCCACTCTGCTATTTGCTTCCGTTTTATGGGTGAGTTCATCCCATTCACATTCAGAGTTATAATTATCAACTCTGCATTCCCAGACATTTTGATTCTCTCTCCTAGTCCTGTTCTTTCTTCTTTCACTGTTTCCTTCTATACCAGTGTTTTGTTTTTAATCAGTTCCTATAATCCCCTCCCTTGTTGTACTTCCCTTTCTCCCCCCTCCCTTCTTATTCCCCTCTTATTGTTCTTTAAAGCCACGTGGTGCTCCCCCCCAAGCCCTCTCCCTCCCTAGTATTGCTTCCCTCCCCACCAGTCCCTTTGTTACCCTTCTACTTCTCTATAGGGCGTGAATCAATTTTCTGCCCCTATGGATCTGATTGTTCTTCTCTAAGTTGATTTCAATGCACTTAAGTATTGAATATTCCCTCTCTCTAACCTCTTTACCCTTACAATGTATTGTTATTTTTCCCCTGTTGATCCCATGTGCTTCTTTATGGAATATAAATTTATTCCTTTTTGTTTGCTTTCCTTTTTTCTTATTGTTATCTTCTTCCCCCCTAGTTTTGTATATATTTATACATACATACATACATACATATATATATATTTATATATCTCTTGACATTTCATCCTATACAGTTAGTCCCTGTTCCCTCTATGTAAACTTCTTCTAGTTACCCTGTTGGTAATAATAATTTTTAATATTTGCCAATACTTTCTTTTCTTCTTGGGATATAAATTGATTGAATTTGTTGTGTCCCTTAAAGAAAAGAATTTTTTTCTCCTCCCCCCATTCTCTTAATTACCTTATGTTGATTCTCTTGAGTTCTGGGTTTGGGCAGCAAATTCTCTGTTTAAGTCCGGTTTTTTATTCATGAATGTTTGGAAGTCCTCAATTTTATTGAATGACCATACTTAACCCTGCAATAATATAGTTAGTCTTGCTGGATAGTTGATTCTTGGTTGTAGCCCCAGTTCTCTTGCTTTCCAGAATATTGTGTTCCAGGCCTTCCAGTCCTTCAATGAAGATGCAGCCAGATCCTCTGTTATCCTAACTGTGGTTCCCTGATATCTGAATGACTTCTTTTTAGAAGCTTGTAATATTTTTTCCTTGGTCTGGTACTTTTTGAATTTGGCTATAATATTCCTGGAAGTTGTCAGTTGTGGATCAAATGTAGGAGGTGATCTGTGGATCCTGTCAATTTCCACTTTTCCCTCTTGTTCAAGAATTTCTGGGCAATTTTCTCTTATAATTTCTTGTAAAATGCTATCTAAATGTTTTCTTTAATCATGATGTTCTGGTAAACCAATAATTCTTAAGTTGTCTCTTCTAGCTCTGTTCTCCAGATCTTTGGTTGAATCAATGAAGTGTTTCATATTCTCCTCAGATTTTTCATCTTTTAAATTTTGTTTAATATACTCTTGCTACCTTGCGAAGTCATTTTCTTCTAGTTGTTGAGTTCTGTTTTTTTAAAGACTGAATTTCATCCCTTGCTTTTTGGTCATCCTTCTCTTTCTGGTCTGATTTTCTTTGTGGATCATTTTTTGCCTTCTTTGCTTCATTTTCAAGCTGGCCAATTCTGGCTTTTAATATTTTATTTTCTTGTTTTATCTCATGTATTTCCTTTTTCAAATTGTCTTCAGCCTCTCTTGATTGTTTTTTGAGTTCCTGAAGTTTTTGAATTAATTGAGTTTTAAATTCTTGAGTTAATTGAATTTTGAGATCTTCCAAAGCCTGTGTCCAGTTCACTGGAACTACTTCCTCTTCTTCTATTTCTGTTTCATTTGCTCTCTTTTCACTTCCTTGAAAGAAGCTGTCAATTGTCATTACTTTTCTCTTTTTCCGTTGCTTTCTCATGTTTTTTCCCTGTTCCTTGTTCTGTTAATTTGAGCAGATGTATTTAATGATCTTTTATGAAAGATCTTCCCCCCAGGGGTAGGTTACTTTCTCTACCCTTGGAAGACTTCTTGTCTGTCCAATTGTTTGGATTAAATCTGTATGGATTGGATTAGTCTGCCCTGAGGCTAAAACCTCAAAGCCTTGAGGGGAGGGAAAAACAAACAAACAAACAAACAAACAAAAACACAAAAAAGGTGGGGTGACAAGAAGGAAGGTTTTTTGCTGAACTGAGCTCTCCAGCAGTGGGGTACCCCTGTGCTATCCACTGTGTTTGATCTGGTTTTCTTTCCTCTTGAAACCCTGCATTCTCTATCTCTGTATGAGGAAGCCAAGCTCTCTGCCCTCTGGGGTTTGGCTCTCTCTAAGCCACCATCTTCTGGGTGTTTTTGCTGTGTTTCTCTGGTTTTCTCCTCCAGTCACCTCTCCAGTGTCTGTGTTTGACTCCCTGAGTCCTATGCCAGCAAGACCCTCTCTCCTGACCAGTTCACCCACCAACCCTGAGATTTCCCGGGCAGCTGGAGACTCTGAACAGCACGTGGGGGAGGCGTCTTAGGATCCTGGGATTCCCCTTCTACACCTTCAGTCTGGACAGTTCAAGTATTGAAGCCTTTTTCTTGGCGTACCTCTTTAGTTGTGCTGCAGTAGGCTTCCCCCTGCTCTGTCCAGTTATTAGATTTGGTCCTCTCTCTTATGGAAGCACATTGTTTTCTATCTCGGTGCATAAGGGTGAGGAGGTTTTAAGATTCCCTCCATCTAAGCCACCATCTTACTGGAACTCCAATTTTAAATAATTCTAGATTGGTAACTTGGTTCCTTAACCCACCACAGACAAAAAATAGCAAGAGGAGTGATCTTCATGTATTAAAGCTATTTAAAAAAGATAGAGAAATAAATGACAAATGAATAACTTCTAACATTCTTATTGGTTATATTTCTAAATTTTAATCTTGAGCAAGGTTGGAGTATAATGGCATCTAGTAATTGCTGGATTCATAGAAAGTGGGTAATGTTACCGAAGGTGTCTTGGGAATAAAATGAGGAGCTCTATCTTCCTTGGAGCAGCATTTTGAGTCAGCATGCTTGGTGCTGAAGATTATTAAAGAGTGGTGTTTTGAAAATATAGCTTGACTTGATTTGCATTTGTACTAGAAGAATTGCACATATATTTAATAAGTGTAGTGATTTTCCTAGAGGACTAGATTAATTTACATTAACTCTATGTTTGCAGTCTGTGTTTTCCTGAAAGCTAAGAAAAAGAAAACATGCCTATAATTACTCATAAGGAAGATAGCTCCCCTGAGAATGATTAAAATATAATGTAGTTATAAATACTGGAGACAATTTTTCTTCTTTATTAAGTATCAGATTTACTGTACTAGGTGAAATCTACTTAGTTCCCACACAATTAACATCATATGATTTCATTTTTTCAAGAACTTCACAAAATATATATTAAAAATTTTGATTCTGAGTTGAAATTACACAAACTAAAATGCATTTATAGAATGCTAATTTTTCTGGGAAATTACATCACTATCATTACTTTTTATTGATACATAGTTCTTTGATACATAATCTGTAGCAGATTAATGTTCCTCTTAGCTGAGTGTCAATAACTTTCGAAGTAGAAGGACGGGTTTCATATTGACTGAAAACATCTTTTACATAAGCAATCTGTATCTTAGAATGCATACAAGTTCATTTTCAAAATTAGACTTGTCTTTTTCCTCTTAGATTTAAGTTTAATATGATTAAAAGTTTTCATTTTTCTAGAAAGTTCCATTTTTCTATTGGTATCTTTTCCCTGACAGCAGTTTAGGAAAGACAAATAGCAAGTGTCCTAATTAATTATAACCTAAAGAGAGAAAGCATAAATATGTCCCTCCCATTAGAAACAATTATTTTATGTTAGTTATGATATACTTCCTTCTTTCTGTCGTGATAGTTTGGGGATTTGTCCTTTACTAGCACTTCCCAGATAAACAGTAAAATTAGCAGCACTCAAATAATGAGGTTCTAAAGTAATGTTTGAGATCAGATATCAGGGAATTTTGATAAGGATTTTTTTTCCCATTTTTGAATTTAGTTGCTCTAATGCCTCAAAAGTTGCTGCAAACAGACCAATCAAAACCTTGTGTTGTTTAAAAAGAAAGACAATGGACATGGTACATATTCAGATGTATAGTGATCACCTGATCATGAATCAAACCATGACTATGGAGATATATTGGCTCTAAAGCAGTCATCTTGGGCTAGGCAGCAAAGGCTATAGATAATAATTTTTTTAACCCTTAACTTCTGTGTATTGGCTCCTTGGTGGAAGAGTGGTAAGGGTGGGCAATGGGGGTCAAGTGACTTGCCAAGGGTCACACTGCTGGGAAGTGTCTGAGGCCAGATTTGAACCTAGGACCTCCATCTCTAGGTCTGACTCTCAATCCACTGAGCTACCCAGATGCCCCTATAGATAATAACTTTGACAACCCACTGAAGAAAGGTTTCTAAGTGTCAGAGAAGAGGAAAAGTATAACTGAATTGAATGTACTTTATTGTTAAACAGTCATTGATTCAATCAGATAATCTCCATGCACAGTGAGTGGGTAGGGCTAAGGATCAATGAAGACTATTTCTACATTATATTGCAATAAAATTGTTTTTTTCCAATAACATTTTAAATCATTTCCAATGATTACTAGAGTAAATCCAATCTGTGAACTAGTTTCTGAACCAAAGGATTATATGACCTAAATCTAGAGCTAAAAAGAACTTAAAATGCAATATCCAACTCCATATTATAGATGAAGAAACTGAGGCTCAGGAAAGTTAAATGACTTATACAAGGTTGTGAAGGAAATATATGACCAAGAAGTGTACCTGTAATAGATATCTTTTAAATATTTTTTTCTAGATATAGGGAATAAATAGTCTTCTATCTCCTAAATCCTCCAAATAGTTTTAATTTAATTTAATTTTGTATCATAGTAAATAAAAGGTGAAAGGCCAGAGTAGATACCTCCAAACTGTGGTCATTTGTTTAAGTTTCATGTGTTCTCCAACCTATCATAAACTGATGTATTTCACTGGATCTGCCTTATTTTTTTGTCTCAGATATGAGAGCAATACATGATAACATGAAATGAGCCATTGCTATGGAAAAGGACAGTGCTAAACTTCTTATTTATGAAATTCATACTGTAATTAAATAAGAATCACACATAGAATGAGACTTAAGGAAGAAAAAAATGAACCTTGCTTCTAGAAGTTATAAACTGGCTTCAATCATGAAGCTTCTATTAATTTGATTGCTTTAGGAGAGTAAGTCAAATGGAAGTGAGCTTTGGGACTTTGAAAAGAATAACTACAAGATTAGCTTTCTTATTTCAGAAGAGTCTCAAATTATTTCCACAAACTTCTAACTCCTCTGCCCACTTTGCCAGATGCTGATATGCTGGGGGAGACACACAGAGAGACATACCCACCATTATCTGGTAAAATTCCTAAATATCCTAACAATTTAACAATGTTCTTCTCAAACTCCTGTCTCAACAGTTCGAAAGTACTTTCCTAAAACAAACCAACAAACAAGATTCCCCTATTGTGGGCAGGCTAATACTATTGATGATACAATTTGTATTTCTTCTTTCCTAAATCCCCAAATACATGCCAGACTCAATATCCATAGAAATTGCCTATAGTAGCTCATCTTGTATAGGTTAATAGAGTTTCATACCATAATGTGCTGGATTAAATCACAGTTCTTCATTACACTAATGCCCCAACAAGGGTTCTACTAGCTTTTGGAATGACTCTATGAGTCCTATTTTCTGCACATTTTAGAGCTATACTTTTGAATTTTATATACTATGACTTTTCTTGAGGTGCCATTTTTTTACCAAATGACTAAACTAGAATCAATCTCTTTTTTCTCTTAGAGTCTTGGATTCTTAATGTTTAAAAGGAGTAGCTTTGAATTGGATAATATCTACAGTTACTTCCAAATATAAATCCTATTATTCCCTGAAACTTGGTGTGAATGTATTCACAGTTTCCTGAAACACTTGTTCTTACTCTTTATTAGTGGTGGTAAGTGAAGACCCAACAGGCATATTTTAATATTAATGTCAATATATATTTTTGGAAAATGGTGAAACATGGAGTACATGTAAGAATGATAAATTCACCTCCCTCTGCTCTTCCCCATCTAGTTTCAACTTTTATCTCCTTTCCCCTCCTCTCCTCATCCTCTGTTTTCATTATACATAATCTTGTAAAAATCATCCTTATGCTAATTTTATTCCTTGTCACATAATTTCTAAGCACAGAAATGCAAATAAAAGAATCAAAGTCTCCAAGCCAAAAAGACTTAGGTTCATTGGGAGAGGGCCCAGTCTCACAATAAAACCGAAATTCTAGTCAAAGCCAAAAGACCCCAAGCCTTGTCAGAGGACTTCTTTTGTACCCCAAAGATATCACAATTTATGTACCATTTCAGAAATGATCCAAAGGAGTGATAAAAATAGAGATGATGATTCTCATTGGTAGAAGTCACTTGTTAAGCAAGGGTGAAGCAGAGGAGCCTTAACTCTCCTTTCTAAGGTTGATGTCAAGGATGATGTATACTAAGATGAACAGGGTAAGGAGGAGGTTCTAGGTCCTAAAGTGGGGCAAAAGCCTGATGATATATACCAGGGTGTATACAAAAGTGAAGGGGTGTTACCAGGCTTCTAACTGAAGCAAAAGCTTCTGTGCTAATGAAGACTTAGTCACAAGTTCAAGACCATAATTACTGAGAGTACATGAAACAGCAAGTTATGGTCTATGGCTGAAACTGAGGCCTATGCTTACAATGATTAACTATGACCAAGCAGTTCTTTACATTGGTTCAAAACCTTAAAACTTCTACTAAAATAATTACAAAATTACTAAAATCATCACTTATAATAACATTATTTAACTATCTTAGAATTACAATTATGATTAACTCAACACTACTGCTAACATTAAAAATATAATCCTCATATAAGGGGGTAAAGGGTTTTTCACTCACATCTCCAATGCTTAATTAATTTTTTTGGACCAAACTTGGTATTGATATGATATATAGAACCTCTGGTGAACTTTCTCTTTTCATTAAGATAAACATTTTCTCAACAATTAATAATTTTGAAAAGTTAATTGAGGCAATGAGAGGTCACATCACTTGCCTCTAGCCACATATCCACCAAGGGTGACAGGCAGAATTCTAATCCCTGTTTTTCTGACTGAGGCCAAACTCTATTCACCATATGCCATGTCTGTCTCCAATATTCTTTCACTCTCCAACATATAACATTCTTTTTATTATTACATCAGCTTTCTTTCCATGATTTTTGATGCCTCCTCTAGTCTCTCAATCAACAAATCTAAGAACAAGAGCCCTTAGATTATTTTCTGTCAGTGCTGAGACCCATGGTTCTTATTCTCTTTCCCATTGGTCATATACTTTTTTTCATCATATTTCATTTATTTTTTTAATAAAAACCTCTTACCTTCCATCTTAGAATCAATACTGTGTATTGGTTCTAAGGCAAAAGAGTGGTAAGGACTAGGCAATGTGGGCTAAGTGACTTGCCCAGGGTCACACAGCTATGAAATATCTGAGGCCAGATTTGAACATAGGACCTCCTATCTTTGGGCCTGGCTCTCAATCCACTGAGTCTCCCAGCTGCCTCCCAACTTCATCACCATAGGATTACTCTATCAGAATCATAACAATAAATATTAAGCCTACAGTTAGGAGAAGCATGCAGTTGAAAATGGAGATATTGTGTGGTTTACCTAAGATCATCAAGAAATATATCCCTTTTTATAAAACTGTCTTCAAATTTTACATGAAATTATAATATAAGCAATTTTCTTTTGAGGTTAAACATTTGCCTCTACAGGATCCACTTGTTTTATACAAATAATCTGGGAAGGGCCACATGGTATAGTGGAAAGAGACTCAAATCTGGACTCAGGAGAGAACTAGGTTTGAATCTCACCTTTGATATTGTGCTATGGACAGACACTATTTCTCTAAACCTGAATTCTTTAACTGTAAGATAGAGATAATAATAACAACTGTAAAATCTATTTCACACAGCTGAAGTAAATATAAAATGACATAAAATAATAATGCCTTTAAAAACTTTAAATCCTCTGGATTTGAGCACTACATCATATTGCTTTATTATATAGTTTTTTCCTTCATATTATACATGTCAAAACTCACATCTCAATATATTTATACTTAAAACAACAACAGATAGAACTGATAACAATCCAAGAGAAGGAAAGAACAGGTATTACTATCTCCATTTTATAGAAAAGGAAATAGAAACTTTGAGAGGTTAAATATATTGCACATTTTTACGTAGTGAGTTCCAGTCAGAATCTGAATCTATTTCTTATGACTCCAATCTCATTTTTTTCAATGATATCAAGATACCTAGTCAGCCAGGCTTCTGTGGACCATTGAGAACAGCCCAGAGAGGCTGGCATAATACAAATAGTACTTGGTTTGGAATCAGGTCTTGTGTTATCATTTTTACTCCAATGCTTTTTCACTGCATGATTTTGGGTTAAACACCGAACACCCCAGTCCATGGAATCTCAAACTTTTAAAAATGAGAGCTTTGAATTAGTTGGATTCTGAAGTCTTTTCCTGCTCTGGGGTGGTCAACAGTCCTATATTCCAAGTCTGGTATTCTTTCCATATTTTAATCTATCCTATTGAATCTATATATTGAATCTATAACTAAATTGTTCAAGTATATTTTTACACATTGCCTGCTTCACCCATAATATATACAACTACTACTCCTAGGCACCAATTATTTCCCCTGATGTCTCCTCATACACCAAATTTCTCATCTGATTCAGGTCTAATGGTCAGTTAGAATATTTCATCTCTCTAGTAGGCAATTTCACTTGGTTCTTTAAAACTTGCTCTAAACCTCTCTAAATTCTCTGACTTCTCTGCCAATATTCCTGTTTTCTCCTAACCAAATTGAAATCTGGCTTCCTCATGCTTTATTGACTTCCTCAAAATCCTTTCCAATGGAAGCTGTTTCCTCTCCCATTCTCTTAATCCACTGGGACAAACAGAAGGATTAGTATATTCCTTGGTCTTCAGTGTAGCTTCTAGATGACTTCCTCCACTGTTTCATGAATGCTTTTGAAGCCTGTGTCATCCATTTATACCACTCTCTAATCATCCTTATATCTGCCAAAGATATATGTTTTCACCTTTCTTGATGACCTAATTTAAATTCCTTTTTTTTGTTATATCTCAAGTCAAAACTCCTTGCTGATTAAAAAAAAATCACATGGACAATACCTCCAAAATACTTCCCTAACAATTCTTTGACTATGTTAACTGGGATGACTGAACTGCCTCTTCCCACCTTCCAATATTCATAGTTTGGAACTAAGATTGTAATGTGGATTACAACATGAACACAAACATTAAAGCCAAGATAATTTGAGGGATAGAAGAGCACTAATATCTCAGTGATGCAGAGGGGGAAATCAAGAACGGCTTCTTATAGGACAGAACATCTAAAATGAATGTTGTTAAAGAAAGTTAAATATTCTATGAAGTAGAGCAGGGGATAGAGGATAGACCTGAAATTAAGATATAGTCTTTGGGAAATGTATAGAGAGGGGAAAATAAAAAAATCACATAGGGTAGTTAGATTAGAATGTAAACTGCATAAATTTTGGTAATGTGAAATATTTCTGGAGAGGTAGGCTAAAGCCAGATTATGAAAGGCAGCAGAGAAGTTTGCATTTTCCCTTCTAGAGTTAGGCTATCACTGAAAATGTTTGAGCAGAGAAGTTAACAGTCTTGTGTTTTAGGAGGAACTGCTCTTGTTCCCTTTTCCCCTTATAATTTGCTATACCCTTTGGCACCAAGCTGAGCAAATCTAATCCTCCCTCCCATACTAAAATCTTTCATGTACTTAAAGGTTTTTATGTCTTTTCTAAGTCTTTGCTTTAAAAAAAAGTTCAGTTTCTCATGTTTATATAGCATAGTTTTAAATGCTAATTAATTATCTTAAAGTAGGTTTGAAAGACCGTAATACGACATAATATGTATGATATGGGCAGCAGTACCCGTATACCTGATTTTGAACAAAAATGTTACTGACCCTTGAAGGCATGAGGCATACATTGCTACCAAGAGCAACAAAGCCAGAAAGTTGTGGCTATGATATTTTCCCCAGCTGGTAGCTCATTTTATCTGTGTGAGAGACATATAGCATGTGCTAAAATTTTTCTAGGCAGTAATTTCACAGAATTTCTTGTGACATGGCAGTAATTTCACAGACATTCTTGTGAATTTTGACAAGGAAGGGTAGAGGAAGAGATATAGGTATTCATTATTATGGTATCCTAACATGTATAAATATAAACATATATATGTATACATATACATATATATATATATATATTTACAAGCACACACATACATATATGTTCTTCCTTATAAAATGAGCTGGAGAAGGAAATGGCACATCACTCATGTTTATTTTCCAAGAAAACCTCAAATATGGTCATAGATATAACTGAAACCAACTGAACTGAATAGATAGATAGATAGTTTAATATGATTTATTTAATAAAATAAACTCACTGAATCTGCATCTCTCTAATGTATATATGTAATACATAAATATTATATACAATAATTTATTAGGATGCAGATTGAGTAAATTAATTTAGGAAAATGCAAAAATGATTTAACAGCAACACAGTGTTTCCTGATTTAAAGAATAATCAATTCCTTCACAGTCTTTGAAAACATATGCTAAGGTTTACTAGTAGTGATGATATCCATGTCTTAAAAAGGGGATCACCATGACTATGTCATTTGCATAATAAAAGAAAAAACTAACAAAAAGAATAGCTACAATATGCTTTAACATATGACTAGATGTTTATATTCACACATATCTTGAGTTTGCAATACAAGGATTATCTTTTTTACTTTAAAAATGAGGAAATTGAGGTTCTGAGAAGCTTAAATGACTTGTCAGAGGTCACACAGCTGATAACTATTAGAGCAAATACTTAAACCTGTCTTCTCATTATTTTTCCAAAGAATCATTCATTTATTCTAAACACAAATATTAATTAATCTGTGATGATCAATGGAAGAAATCTAAAATTTAGGTTATACATGATCTCTACCTCAGAGAGCTTGCTATTGATCTAGTATGAGGTTCAGAAACAATCATAAAAGACTATAATATAAAATTGTTCAGGATGAATTCCTTAGAGCAGTATAGACAAGGTGTTAAGTGATATCCAGAAGTAAAAGGTCATATCAGCAAGGAAGATTTGTGAAGGCTTCAATAAGAAGGTGGCATTTTAGTTCAAGTTTAAATGACTCATCAAACAATTATGAAAAGGGAAATAATAAATTTGAGAATAAGGACAATGTAAGGAAAGTAACAAAGACAAATAACAGAGAGTAAATATTTAGGGGTAAAATAGTTTAATTTTGCTAAGGTATGGTATAAATGAAGGGAAGTAATATGAGATAAAGCTGGGTTTGAAATTGCTAGAGAGATTCAATGCCAGGAAAAAGAAGTATCAATTTCATATAATAAGAAATATATACCTATCTTCTTTTTTTATTGTAAAGGAGTGAAATGAATAGATCTCTACATAAGGAAGATGAATCTAGTAGTTGCATGACATGTGGATTATAATCAAGAAAAAGTGGAAATGCTGGGGTAAGGGTCCAAAAATGGAGACAGAATTGAGTCATTTAATAACAATATACCAACAGCAAATCATAATATTCATTTTGACTAACCAATGCAATTTTTGGATTGTATTCTGAAACATCTCTGAAAAATCATCATCTTTCCATCTCCTGAATACCTCAAGGGAGTTCTTATCTCCAAGGCAGTTCATTCCACTTTTGGAGAGCTCTAGTTCTTAATACTCAGATAATAAATGTGTATTTATTTTGTTTCTATGTTACACTTGGAATAGTATTTGGTATTAAAGGTACCTAAATAAGAAAGAAAAGTACATAGTTCCATTTCTGTATGTGTGTGTGTGTGTGTTTGTGTGTGTGTGTATGTGTGTGTGTATGTGTGTGTGTATGTGTATACTTTTATTTTCCATCTAAGAATCAATACTGTATATTGGTTACAGGATAGAAGAGTAGTAAAGGCTAGACAATGGGGGTCAAGTGACTTGCTCAGGGTTACAAGGTAAGAAGTGTCTGAAGCCAGATTTGAATCCAGGACCTCCCCAGCTGCCCCTCCCCCCCAAGGTATATACTTTATCAGTGGTCACCACATATGCCTATGAATAAATGGAAAAAAACAATTAAATAACAATAGTTATGAAATGATTATCAGGTGCCAAGAATTACATGGTGCTTGGGGATAGAAAGGTAAGACTATTCTCCTCCTCTAGGCACTTAAATTCTAATTGGAAGAGATTACACATATAAAGCAGTAGAAGCTAAGGAAAGGTAGTTTGACTTGGATATCATGTAGAAGGTAAATGGAACCAAATGAAGGGACAATTGAGACAATCAAGGTACCCTTTACATAATAAATAGCTGTGAGTATTTAATCATAGTTAACAGAGGAAGAAGCAGAATGTGGCTATGTGGGTAGACCAAAAAATGAAGATGCCAAGATCACTGTGATAGATGGCTGAAAACATGATCTAGTGATTTGAGACCTATTAGATAAAATCGGTTGTAAGAATTTGTGTTTACTTATTAAAGAGGACAGCGAGCACTAGGTTGAGATTTCTACTCAGTTAATTAAATTTCTCAGTAAATATTCTCTTGAAATCTAGTGATTCTGAAGTTGCAATAGCAAGACCTGTGAGAAGATGATGAAAGATAGGGGAAAAGTACTTATATTTACAAAAAATATTTATAGCAGCTCTTTTTTTGTGGTGGCATAAAATTGAAAACAGAAGGGATGTCCAACAATTGGGAACAGCTAAGCTTGTTGTGGTATAAGATTCTCATGGAAATTTATTGTGCCAAATGACAAAATAAGGTGATCAAACAAACAAAAAAAACCCTCTAAAAACACATGCAGTGATGCAAAAACTTATGAAGACATAAGATGTGACACAAAGTGAAGTGAAGTAAACCAGGAGGATACTGTACACAGTAACATCAATAATATATAATGATAAACTCTGCATGGCTAAATTATTAACAGCAATTCAAGGATCCAAGACCACTCCAAGGGAATCAACAAAAAAAAAGTCGATCCACTGCTATAGAAGGAACTGATGGAGTCTTAAAGAAGACTAAAGAATACTAAAGAAATACTGTGCACTGTATTTTCTTCCTGATTTTTTCTCTAGTATAAATGATATATGTCTTCTTTTTCAACATGACAAACAAAGACATTTGGATTTCATGATAGTATATGGATCGCCTATATTGTATTTCCTACAATCTTTGGTAGGTGGCAGGGGAAGTAGAAAAGGAAAGAATATGGATCATATAATGTCAGACAGTGATTATTATAAATTATATTTATATCTAATATGGAAATAACATAATAAAATATGTTCCTGATTCTGCCTTTTGATGCCAATCAGAGTGATACTAATCCTTCTTTCATAGGACAATGTTTCAATTATCACACCCCTAATAAGGCTTCTTTTCCCCCAGTTGAATATCCTCAGAATATCCTTAGAATATTCAACCAATTTATGTTTTTTGCATTGCCCTAGATAACTTATCATCCTGATTGCCCTATTCTAATGAACTTGACTATAACTTTCCTAAAATGTGTACATAAATGATTAGAGTACTTAGATACTGTATCCCACATGAAGTGTTACTAGAGAAGAGACTATCAACTTCATAATTCCTTTCTTCCTTTCTTCTTTCTTTTCTCCCTTCCTCTCTCCCTACCTCTGGAATTCCACTCTCTCTAATCCTTGATTTGAAGATTTAATAAATAAAGTATTTCAGTCAATCAATAAGCAATTATTAAGTAGATATATGTTACAGATATGTAATAAGTACAGGGGATACGAAGAAAAGTGTTGGACATTCCCTACTCTCATGGAGCTCAGTCTATTGGAAGAGATACTGTCAAAACAGCTATATACAAAAAAATAATAAAATCAAAACATACTGGATAGATTGGAGATCATCAGTAGAGAGACAACAGTAGCTAGATGGAGAATCAAGAAAGCTTCTAATAGTGAAGACATTTTAGTTAGGGCTTGAAGGAAGCCTGGGATTCCTCTTGTAAGATATAAATAGAATCATCAAAGGCAAAAAGGTCAAAAATAGATCTCTGAAGTACCCCAACACTCCAAAATTACATAGAACAATTAATTATTACTCTTTCATTCCACCTACAATTCTGTTGCAAATCCAATTACTTGAATCATTAGCTCACATCTCTTCATTTTGCTCCCGAGTATAATATGAGACTGTCAAACATCTTGCTGAAATTCATGTATGTTATATGCATAGCATCTCCCTATCAGTATTCCTTCCAAGAAAGAAAACAATATTGAGCTGACATATGCTCTTTTAAAAATATTTATACATTTAATTTGGATATGATATTCTTCTCATCAAATGCCTAAACATTTTCACGAAGTAAAATTCATGAACAGTTAAGCAAAATAACACTAAAGCAATTACCACTGATAATACATAGTACTTCAATTTTGTAATTGAATAGTTGTTAATAAAAATGAAATCTATATTTTTAAAATTTTAATAACTATGTCAGTATTTGGGGTTTATTTGACATGGAATACTTAGCCCTTTAGAGTTATTTTTGATTAAGATGCTGTGGCCTTATAGTATGCTTTTGGTTCCTTTTTAAAGATCTTAATTATATAGTCAATTAATATGCATTTATTAAGCACTTGCTGAACTAAGCATAGTTTATTAAAAGAAATGCAAAAAGAGTTCCTGTGTAAGGAAGCTCACGTTTTAATGGGAAGATATATGAATGAGCAAGTTAATGCCAAATATGTATAAAATAGGTTTTCTAATATTTTTCTTTATTTTGTATATTCATCAATCCATATGGCAAAATAATATTATATTGCTGTTATATAACAGAACGTAATATTCTAAAATTATCAAGGGATTTTAAAACTTCCTTCTATTCATCTTGAATAATACTGATAGGAAGGTTTTTTTGAGATATGTGGATATTTTCTTGATGCCACTTATTTTCATTGGTCTAAATTCAGTTATTAGAAAAATGTTTTGTTAAGTGGTATGAATGATTTAGCAACTCATTTTGAATAATTACAAATTGTTTTCTGGAACAGTTGAAACAATTTTCAACTCCACCTGTAGTGAATTAACATACCTATGGCATGACCTATTTTTGTTGAAGTCATGCTGGCTCAAAACAATTACTTTCCTTTATAAGTACTCAGAAAATGTCCTTTTAATAATATCTGTTTCCTAAGAATATATGTGAGTCTTACCAACATGAAATTCTAAAATGCAATCCTCTTCCAACTAAAAAAAATCATGGCATTTGCCAATAAGATCATAGGTTCAGAGATTTAAAGCTGGGAGATACATCAGAGGTCATTTATTACAACAAGTGTTTAGGATAAAAAAAATCATAACTCTAAGGAAGAAGTTAGTCTATTCCCAGCAATTTAAAATCATTGACCATATCTTCATTTTTTCTCTTAATACTTTCTACTATTTGTTGGATTTAAATTCTTTATGATATATATATATATATATATATATACATATAATTTCCATCTTTTTATTTAAGTCATTTGCCCATTTAAAATTTATCTTGGTAGATAGAGGACGTGAGATATTTATGTAAATCTATTTTTCCATACTATTTTGAAATTTTTCCAGAAGTTTTTGTCAAATAGTGGGTTTGTCGCAAAAGCTGGAATTTTCAGGTTTATCAAACACTAGTTTGCTGAGGTAATTACCCAAAGTCTATTCCATTGATCCACTCTTCTATCTCTTAGCCAGTATCAGATTGCTTTGATGATTATTGCTTTATAGTACAGTTTAATATCTGGTACTGCTAGGCTACAATCCTTCTCATTTTTTTTGTTAGTTTCCTTGATATTCTTGATCTTTTGTTCTTCGGGATGAACTTTGTTATATTTTTTCCTAAAGTTTGATAGGTATGGTACTGAATAAGTAAATTAATTTAGGGATAGGATTGTCATTTTTATTATATTAGCTCATCCTACCCATGAGCAATTGGTGCTTTTCCAATTGTTTAAGTTTATTTGTGTAAAAAGTTTTCTAGTTATGTTCATACAATTCCTGAGTTTGTCTTGGCAAATCAATTTGCAAATATTTTATAATATATAAACTGATTTTGAATTGAGTTTCTCCTTCTAACTCTTGTTGCTGAGTTTTTTTGGAAATATATAGAAATGTTGATTATTTATGTGAGTTTATTTTGTATCCTGCAAACTTGCTACAGTTATTAATTATTTCCATTAGCTTTTGAGTGGTTTTCTTTGATTTTCCATGTATAACATCATGTCATCTGCAAAGAGTGATAGTTTAGTTTCCACAGTGCCTACTTTAATTCCTTTGATTTATTTTTCTTCTCTAATTGCTACTGCTAGCATTTCTAGTATGATATTAAATAGTGGTGGTGATAATGGGCACCCCTGCTTCACTGCTAATTTTACTATTAAGGTTTCTAACTTGTTATTTCATTAATTTGACCATTATTTGATCTCCTTCTTTGCACCTATTCATACATCTTATCATTCATTAAGAACAGGACATGTCTTTCTTTTCAGGAAATTCAGCTCCTCCCCCTAAATAATAAATGTATATTATTTAGATTTACACGTTCAGTGTTTTTTCCTCCTTTCCTTCCTTGCGTGACATTCTTCCACCCTCAGATCTTCTGTCTTCCAATAATTTCTGCCATTTTTTTGTAGAAACAATTCATTGTTACAGATTATCTGTTGAACAAATATGAAAAAAAGAAAGATAAGAAAATATATTGTTCAGGCAGGCTAATCTGCACTGCAAATCACTTGTGAAGATGTGGTTGTTTAAGTCATGAAAATGAACGATATTGTTTTTTAAGCCCTTAACTTCTGTGTATTGGCTCTTAGGTGAAAGAGTGATAAGGGAGGGCAATGGGGATCAAGTGACTTGCCCAGGCTCACACAGCTGGGAAGTGTCTGAGGCCAGATTTGAACCTAGGACCTCCCGTCTCTAGGTCTGACTCTCAATCCACTGAGCTAACCAGCTGCCCCCATGAATGATATTTTTAAGAGAGAAAATAAAAAGAGGAAGAAGAGAATATAACAAATGTTTACCAAGCTTCCATTATCTCTTATCTCATATTATCCTCACAACAGCTCTTCAAAGTGGGCACAAAAATTCTCCTCATTTTTTACAAATAGGGAAATTGACACATAGATAATTATTTAAATTTTTTTATTTAAATGTGCTCAAGGTTACACATGTAAGTGTCTGAGACAGGATTCAAGCTTAGATCTTTCTGTATACAAATCCATTCCACTTCTCATTGCAATGAGCATGATTTTGATTAAGTAGATGAATCATAAAGAAAGTACTTTTTTTTTTCTTTTAGTATTGGTGAGTCATGAACATGTCTGTAGATAGAAGGAAAGGAACCAGGGAAGGGTCAGATATTAGATATATAGAAAAGAGAGGGTAAGACTAATAGAAGTAGATGAAGTAGGAGGGATTTGGGTCAAGGGCAAGAAGGAAAAGGATTAGCTTAAATAACTAGATATGCGGTTTTTTTCATATTCTGTGTAACTTTGAGTAAGTCACAAAGGTTATAGCCCTCATTCTTTGTAAAGAGAATGTAACTTAGATTACAGGATTCTCAAATTTATAGAAGTTTAGTTTGTTTAACAACCCTAGAGTTTTTCTTTTTAAAAAATGTTATTGACTCCTATGAAAATAAAATTTCTTACTTAATTCTCATTAGCATTATATTGACTGGGTTGAGCTTTAATATTTCCTGCTAAATATAAAGAAATAACTATTTTTCTTGCCTACCTCTTTGAAAGGTTGTAAGGTATCACTTTTTGTATTTTTCAGTATGTCTGCCTTTATTGCTTTCCTTTTGGATTTTCTGGATGTGTTTATGACTTAAAACCAGATTTAAAAAAAGAACAACATAATTAGGTATGAAGTAAAAGTAAGTTTTGAGTAAGGGGAAAGGTAATTATTCAATGAGTAAAGTGCATGAAATCGTTCAAAATATTTGAAAAGATTATTTTGGCCAGGCAGATTAAAAAAATAGTTTTATTATTTTCTGACAGTTACTTTTTTCTCCTGAGAGTACCAGTTAAAAATTCTTACAACAATAATGCTGCTATATTTTTATTGTTCTTTATAATCCAATATTATTTCAAAATTAGATTATTAAATTTTCTTAATCACACATGGCAGGGAAATAGAATCAGAGATAGACTAGAAAAAATTTCTTTATGATTTCTAAGGTATGCCTGAACTTCTGGTCAGAAGTTGATCTGCTTATAGATATTTCCAGTTTTCTCATTTCCTTAAACATTAATACAGGGGCAGCTGGGTAGCTCAGTGGATTGAGAGTCAGGCCTAGAGACTGGAGATCCTAGGTTCAAATCCGACCTCAGACACTTCCCAGCTGTGTGAGCCTGGGCAAGTCACTTGACCCCCATTGCCCACCCTTACCACTCTTCCACCTATGAGCCAATACACAGAAGTTAAGGGTTTAAAAAACTGTTAATACAATCAAGTATTACATGTATTAATAAGTATTTCCCTAAATTCTTCATTCAGCAAATATATACTGATTATTTATGTAATGCAAGACCTAAACTAGTTCCCAGAAATATTTAAGACATAGTTTATGTTCTCAAAGATGTTTCATTTTCAGGACAAGATAGATACAAAATAGGTACATAACATTAAAGTAGGAAACACAAAATGCTAACAGGATCCAGAGTAAAGATGAATACATTTCAGATTGGGAGTTTATGCCAGGTTACTTATTTTAATTTTGAATTTTTTGAATTGATTAAGAAAAATTTTCCATGGTTATATGAATCATGTTCCTCCTCCATATCCCCTCCCATAGCCTGCACGCAATTCCACTGGGTTATACATGTGTCATTGATCAAGACCTATTTGCACATTGATATTTGCACTAGGGTGATCATTTAGTCTACATTCCCAATCATATCCCCATAGACCCATGTGATCAAGAATGTGTTTTTCTTCTGTGTTTCTGCTCCCACAGTTCTTTCTCTGGATGTGAATAGTGTTGTTTCTTATAGATCGCACAGAAATGTCTTGGATCATTGCATTGCTGCTAGTAGAGAAGTCCATTACATTGGATTGTGCCACAGTGTATCAATCTCTGTGTATATGGTTCTCCTGCTTCTGCTCCTTTCACTCTGCATCAATTCTTGGAAGTCTTTCCAGTTCACATGGAATTTCCCTAGGTCATTATTCCTTTAAGCACAATAGTATTCCATCAGCAGCAGATATCACAATTTGTTTAGCCACTCCCTAATCAAAGGGCATCCCCTCATTTTCTAATTTTTTGCCACCACAAAGAGCATGGCTATAAATATTTTTGTACAAGTCTTTTTCCTCATGATCTCTTTGGGGTATAAACCCAATAGTGGTATGGCTGGATCAAAGGGTAGACAGTCTTTTAAAGCCCTTTGGGCATAGTTCTAGATACAGGCTATTTATTTTAATGAATCATTTCAGCTAGCTATTCACACATAGAACAGAAAAAATGGGAGAGGTGTTGAGATTATACATTCAAGAAAGTAGTAATGGCATGAACAAAGATGTTGGCATTTAGATTTGAAAGATATTTTGAAGTAATATTGTCCAGTAAAATTGTTCATTTTTGCTGTATCATATGGCTTATAAAGGGAAATCTTAGAAAGAAGGATAAAAAGCAAGATTGAATCCAGTTTAGATAGGGCCATAAAAGTTTGGCATATGCTTTATTCCACAAACAGTGGAAAGCCACTGATGATTTTTTATTTGAAAGATTAACATAACTCATAGAGGATTAGAAATAATTTATCTGTAATATCAATGAGAAATAAGAGGAAAGAAATAGTAGGGGCAGAATCCACTTTTAAATTCATTAAAATTATAGTTAAGAAATAATAAAAATGAATGATTCACTTTTAAGACCAAAATGCCCCTCATGAGATACAACTGGTCTTTTTTGTGCTATCTTCCCTATTTGAGAGTAAGGTCTAAAGATCAAAGACTCTCTTTTCTTTTTTGCATTTATATCCCTATTTTTGGCACACTGCTTAACATAAAAACTTAATAAGTACTTTATCCTTCACTACAAGTCATTGAACATTTTGGTGGATCATCAAATGTGGAGAATACACTGAGATTTGTCTTTGAAAACACAGTAAACAAAAACAAAAACCAAAAAAAGACAATATCAATTTTAACCAGGTCTGTATATGCTCACACATTATATATAAATAATGTGTGTATATATACACACATGCATATAGTTACATACATAGAAGAGATAAATTTAAAAGCCTAACAGCCTCAAAAATCTAGGAATATCATCATGTTCATATTGAAAAGCATTCCTCTCCAGTAAAGCAACTGAAAGCAAAAGTCAAAACTAGAAATAGCATGTGGAAGAAAAGCTTGGGTTTCATAACGTATCTCTGTGACAATCAACATCCAAAGCTCTGGCTCATCCTGTCCTAGCCAAACTATTCTATCTTCCAGATGTTTCCTCTAAATCTTACTCATTTCCCCCCTGGATGTGAGTGTAGAGAAGAGTGAAGCAGTGATGAAATGATCAGACTAATAAATAAAAAAAATATTTTTCCCAAAGCAAATCAAAATAACTGGTATCATAGCATGCCAGAAGAGGAATATGTGCAGTGAAAATACTGAACTATGAATAAATCAAACAAAAACCTTAATCATAATTTATGACATCGATTGAGCTAGGGGGACTTGCTGACAACTCTACATATAATGTTTTGGATGCTCTACTATGGTGGGAAACTCTAGATTACATTAATATTCTACAGACTGAGAAATCGCTGGGGCAGATAAATGCATGGAAATGGGTTACTTAGTGCTTTCTAAGCACTGTGCAGGTCACTTGACTCTATGTAAAATTCAGGAAAAATATAATGCTGATTTGTTGTCTATTGTTCATGTGAGGATATGACATGAAGTTATTAGAGAACAGAATGATAGTAAAGAGCAAAAGCATAAAGGATATGTACAGATTATGAAAAAATTAGGGGAAGCAAAAAAAAACAGTGAATGAGAAATTGAAGAAAAGGCTTCAGAGAAAATTTGAGCTTCACCTCAAAGGATAAGAAAAGTTTAGGTGAAAGCAGTATGAATGGGCTTTTGTGATAGTGAGGAGAGCAAAGATAAAGATGATTCATTCTCCCCTTGTAAATTTTAGATCTTCCTAAATGTCTGATAATTAGAGTTATGTGAAAGAAATTTGGGCTACCTCTGTATGTAGGGGTTCTCTCTTATTGGGGGTTCTCATACAAGACTGGATGATTGGTTTGGAAGAATACTAGAGGATAATGTTTTTTCATTCATATGTTTGAACAGATGACATTTGAAGTTCTTTCCAACTTTTGAAATTACGCAATTCTGTGAAACATTCACAAAAGGTCATTCTATGTCAAAATTATTTTTAAAAAACTTCAAGAAGCATTTTTTCAGGTATTCACTTAGATAAACTATGATATTTCTCATAAGAGAGACTAATAATCCTTCTTCCTCCTCCACTGTTCTGACTACCTAATTGGTAGGTACAGCAGAAGGCAAAACATTGTAAGGAAAGGTAAGTTTGAAACTGACATGATATAAAAATATAAATGTTACAGAGTATTAAGGGAATGAAATATTTGGTCCCAAATGTTTAAAGCTGAAAATTCCTACAAAACATCCAATTATAAAAAGAAAGTACAAAATGTCATATTTCCAACCATTTCACTTTTAAACTATCAGTGTGGTGCAAAAATCACATTTTTAGTGATGGACAAATCTTTTTATGCTTTGTAAAAACTTCACTTTTTTTGCTGTATGACCTTGAAGTGAAAATCAACCTCTCTCAAATAATTTATAAATTTAGAATACCTACATTCAGCTATGAGCAGAACTAATGCAAAAGTGGACCATCTCCCTAACCCCCTTCACATATGCTGCTGATTCTGCCAAAATTAGTATAGAGAAGAAAATTAGGCCATGGAATGTGTACCTAGTATTTGAAGGATGGGAATCGAGCATGACAGTTGTATATCAGAGAGATGAGAAAGGATTCATAGACAGTAACCTTGATTTGAGGGAATAATGGAGAAATAAAATCAGAGCAGAAAGAAAGAACTAAACATTATGAGTAGGTAAAGGAAGGCAAAGATGCTATATGCTTTTAGAAATAAAAGATAGAGGGGAGAAGAGACTAGATAAGAGAGGTGAGAAAATTCTTTTTATGTCCTGGGTTTCAAAAGGGGAAATGAGTCTAGTTTAAGGAATTTCTATAAATGAGAAAGTAGAGGGATGCTATAAATTAGTACACCAAGATGCTCCAAAGAATCATCTATACTGAGTGTGAGAATAAGCCCTGGAAAATGCAGGCAAGAAAAGCAAGACCTTACATTATCTTGGCTTCATGGAAGCTTGAAGCACTTGGTCATTATTTTTCAGTGGCTGCATACAGAATCATTTTATATGACTTGAGCAATGGACTTGGGGTTTCAAAAAGCAAGACCTAGAAGTTTGCTATCTAACCATAATGAGAAATTTAGAACAACAGCGTGCTAAGCATTCATGTAATGAGTTAAGCTGAATCAAGCTGAACCAAGTAATGTGAGACTGCCAACCTGTTCTACCTGTGATTTACCTAATTTGGATACAGTTTATTCCTCTAGATCTCAGAACACTGTAGGAAAACAATTTCGTACTATAAACAGTTGGGTGTCTGTGTGGTGATGGGGAGAGTTTATGGGGGAAGGGTATAGCAGATAAGTGAAAGGAAAAGGCCATGATTACAAGGTCTCAGTCTATGGGAGAAAATATGTTTCCATTTCACTTGGAAATTGTTACCCAGTAGTGGAGAACAATGGGGGAGAAATGGCCAAGGAAACTTTGTGTTTGTGTCTGAAGCTATTTTTTGCCATCATTTTTGCATTTCTCTGTTGATTCAAAGTCTAAAATACTTCCCTTGGAGTAAATTCTTGGGATATGTGAATCAAGGAATATCAAACAAAGAAAGGCATCCAGTTAATCTGTCGCTGAATAAGAATCCAATTTCCAATTCTTAACAAGTAGTGATTCAGTCTTACATTGAATACCTCTACTGAGTGTGGCACCATGATATCATATCTAAAGGAAACCATTTCACTTCTTGAATGATTCAATTTGTTAGAATGATTTCCCTTCCATAAAGCCAAAATTTACATCTTTGCAACTTCTGCCCATCACTTCTGTTCCTAATCTTAGATCTGTTGATAGAAATCCAAACAAATCAAATCCTTCCCCTACCTGCTAGACCTTCACATCATTCTTTCTTCCTCAAGCATTCTCTTTTAAGCTAAATCGATCAGTCTTCATTCAGGTGGACTTTCAGTTGTTTTTCTTTACTAGCTTATTTTCTCTATCTAGAACTGCAGTAACCAATATCTTCCCTAAACTGTTATGTTTCCACAGTACTCTAAATGTGCCCTGACCAGGGAAGAGCACAATGTCTACCACTTCCCCTGTTTTTCATACAATGGCTCAGTATAACAGGAGTATTCTAAACTTCTTCCAGGATTCTGATAGTCTGACATAGTTTCATTTGACATTTTTTGGCTCTCTAAATAGACCTAAATGAAAGAAAGATGGAACTGGGTTCAAGAAAAGGGAGTATATGCAGAAAAATTGGGTGTAACATCATCAGGGATAGAAAGGTACACAATGGAAGCTAAAGAACATTTCTGTCCTTGTAGCTTTTAGTGTAATATTTGTGATAGTTACATTAGAATTAAGCTCTCACTTATTTATCCTGCTCATGATTTCCCAGGTGAAAGCAGAGGGATGTTAAGATAGAATCAGATTCTAGAGCAGAGTTTGGGGCTCTGGGATTTAGTGGAGAGCCTGAGAACCTGTAAGATTAATCTAGAAAAATGTCCGCATATAGTAAAGACTTAAAAAATGCTTGTTAATTCATTCTGTTTCTGTTTTGACATGCATATATACAACCAGTAGACAAATCAAAGTTTCTAAAGCTCTTCCTAACTTAGTAATGAATTAAAATTTCCACTCACTTCCCTTACTAGAAGGAGAAAGGAAGCCTACAATAAGACATCAAATTTCCATGCTACCTATTTTAGAACTATGGTATGGAGGAAAAGAAGGAGATAAATACCATCCTGTAGTAGTTTTTGCCTCGGTGGACTCTGGAACTGGGCAAGAATAAAATATACAAACCAACTTAAATTTAAGTCATGATTTTTCTTTTATTCTGAATTTACTACTAAAAACATGTATTAAAACCATGACCTTGGATGAAGGTGATTAAATGAAATAAGCAAAAGAAATTAAAAAAATAGATCGTGGTCAATATGTGGGGCATGAGCCAGAGATTGATTGATCCTAAATAAGAAACAGCACCTGGCACATAACAGTGATTTAAATATTTCCTAATTCATACTCTTAATCATCCAGTCTAATATCTCTGTCTGAAAAGGAAGTGAGTTAGTCTGGAATGATGTATTTTTGATGAAACAATATGTACTTTTTTTGGTTCATTGCTTCTTTTTCTTGTGGTTCATTAACCATTCCATTAATATCTCTTGAATGTTATCAAGAAGCAAAGGCAAAAATATTAGTTTATATACCTAAGATCCAAATTTCAGATTATTTAATAATTTAACTATCATTTGTCTTTCTCCAGTCTTGACAGACTTCTGTCATTTCATAATCTTTCCATAATGTCCCAGTAACCATATCTGTCAGGTCTTTCATTGCCTTGGAAACAGTTCATCTGGACTATGTGATTTGAGAGTGGGAAAGTTAACTAGGTACTCTTGCTTTCTCTATAATAATCTAGGATTTCAACTTCCTTAGAGCTAGTTTGATCATGCATTTTCCATTTTCAAGATCAATCTCCTTAATAAAGAAGACAGAAGCAAAATGAGGTACTCTTAAGTCTCTCCATAGTTTATTATCATTATCCATCCTTTCCCAAGTAGTAAACCTATTGCTTTTCTGACTCTCTTTTCTCCATATAGTGTGTTTGGGGAAAGTGTAAATGCTAAGAACAACCAAAACAGCCATTTTTACATTAGTGTTTTCTGCCAGCTTTATCTCATTCTGAACTTCAGTAGTTGTAGAAGTATTTTTTCCAAGGCAATATCATGTTTTCATAATCATCTCTTGCAACATGCCTTTGTTTTCATTTTTGTACAAAATTTTAAACAGTTCCATGGTAAATGAATGAATCCTCTGTGAATAATATTAAAATCTTGAGAGAACTATTCCTTTTTCTTCTTATTGACATTATTTTGTTTTTATGTATTCAGAGTTCAACTCATGAGGTCTCTATGTCATTTCTAGATCAATTTTCTCTGTAGAATTTTTGTTCTATTTATCCTTTTAATGATCACTTTAAGACTTGCTTTCCAAACATCTAGCATCCATTTCAGATTATCTCTAGCTTTTCTTTCCTCCTTTATCACAATTTCTCAGTTTTTTTCTTTATTCCAAGTATCATGTCATTGTCACCTTCAGCATCTAATTTTTATTATAGAGGAAATATGGAAAAGAGTCATAATATTCCTAATTGGTCTCTCCACTTTTAATTAAGCAAACCTGGACATTATGAGATGCTCTGTGTTGTCAGACAGTTCAGTAATTACTCCCATATTGTGTCATCATTGAAAGATTTATTTCCTTTCTAAGAACTATTTTTTCTTTCTTTGTCTTGGGAGGTTATTTTAAATTTTGATGACAATATCAATTCTGTTTCTGCCTCCATTGATACGGTCAAAAATGAGTTTGAATGAACTTGACCATACTTCTCCATTTTAGTTGCTGAATTTACTCCAAATGAGTATTCTTTTCAGTATTTAATGCTACCCCCATTTTCTTTTACCTAGCATAAGAGGCATCATAGTGGAGTAGAAATAGAATAGAGTGCTGGCCTCAGACAATGGCGTAAATTTGCATAATTTCTTACTCATATCTTAGTTATGTAAACCTGGGAAGTCTACTAACTAACCTTTCTGGGGCTGTTTCCTCACATATAAAGGGAAAACAAAAAGAGTGTTTGGCTCATTTTGTGAAAAGAAACATTAGATGAGATAATATATATAGATTTGACTCATTTAAATGTTATTCTTATTTGTTATTCCTTACTTTCAGTATTTGTATATATGTATATAGACATAGTGTGTATAGATTTATTTGCATATATGCATGAATGTGTGTAGAGATAGAGATATAGATATAGAGGTAGAGATATAGCTGGCTTTCTTAAATATTCCATTATTTATTTAAAATTCTCAGAAAAAGAATAACAAGGTATGGTATAAACTGATATTTAAGATGAAAATTTGACAAAATCCTGCTTTAAAGGTAATGTCTCATGTGAGCGTTATCATTAAGAACTTAAAAAATAATTTTACTTGACTTGTGAGGTCAATACTGCAATACTCTTGGCATTAATAAAATTACTAGAAAGCCATAGTAAAAGGAATCTCTTATGACTAATAACTTCTGTAAATCATGGCAATTTGCAAAACATTCAGAAGCTTTAAGAGTTTATTTAATTCTTGGAACTGAATAAACTCAATAAAATACCTAGTACTATATTATAAGAATTCCTTTGTATCTTTTATTTCATTCAGTAAGGTAGAACCTAGGGCCACAGATATAACTATCTGTTCAATGTCTCTAAACAAATCAACACTATTTTCTATTTTCCAAAATCTCCAATTGTCCAGAGAACTAGCCTTAGGGAGCCCGAAGTCCATTTTTCTGGGGTTGTGAGCTAAATATAATGATGAGGATGATGATGTGTTCTGTTTTGCAAAGCATTTTATAAATATTCTCATTTTCCCTCATTTTATAGATTTTCCTCCCCATTTTGTATATTGGGAAAATGAGGCAAAGATTAGTTCATTTGTCTCAGAGTCACCTAGCTATTAAGTTTTTGAGGAAGGATTTTAATTTAGGATTTCCTGACTCCAGAGTCAATGCTTTATCCACATTGAAAGGAAATCCAGGAATTGCTTTTCTAAAGACAAAAAAAGAAAAATGCCGTCTGTACTACTGAAACCTAGCAGGTCAGTCTTTGTTGCAAATACAGGAGTTTCAATATATATATTTAATCTTTGTAGCAAAAAAATAAACATATTTTCCCAAGTAAAGCAGGGTATCCTGTGCTACTGCTACCAGATGGTTCTCCATATTTAATATCACTTCTTTTTTGTCTAGATTGAAAATTATTCAGATTACTTTGTTTTCTTTCCTGAAAGGGGCACAACGGAGATGAATGAAATGGCACTTCTGAAATGATGAGTCATACTCTTGCTTTCACAAGGCTAAAACAACTCATCAGTCCAATAGCAATGATTTTCAGACTCAGCAAAAGTAAAATAAAATAAACAAACAAAACAAAACATATAAAGCCAGTTGAGCATTTATTACCTGAATTTTTCTGTTTTTAACCAGTTTTCTTTGGCATTAGTCTGATATAATCATATATGCCAAACAGCATCAGGATTCAGAGGGCACTGCTTCTTCATTGTATCTGAATATCCTCCTGCATGCATTGATCTTGACTGAGATGAAGAAGAAAGAGAGGCATGGGTTACTAAGGAGACATGAAAGTTATTACAGAAATGTTATAACAACTCAAGAGGAAGATTTTGCTAAAACTGACTTTTAGCAAAAAATAAGACTGAATCACAGAATATTGCAACTCTGTCTGCTTCCACCAGAGATCATAATTGGGCTATGATTTCACAACAGGCAAGTCTTAGTGTAAGAGAAGAGGATGGAGACTGGTAAAATTTTAGTAACATTGATACACTAAACCTGAAAATCCTATAAGCAATATTGAAAAATATACATTTTTTCTGGGCATATAGATTTACACACAAAGCAATATGTCTAACACATTTTCTTTTGTTACTATTGTTATTCTCTAGTTGAAATGATAAATGATGTTAGAAGGCTTAATGCACTTTAAATCTTAAAAGTAACTATCCTTTTCTGGGAATACTCAGTGAACCAGTGTTCTGTTAAATTCTATTAATACTCTTTGGACAATTATAGAAATTCTTTTAGTTTATAAGAGGTGATTTTTGATTCAAAATCAAATAAAATAAAAGGCATAAACCACAGTATTGTGTGATCTGTTGGGAGCTAACTGAATAAACTTAGATCAGGTATCTTAAGAGAAAGTTTAGGAATTCTGACCCTTTGATGATGTTCATATTGCAAGCACTCTTTCAAGGACTGGCCAAGTGACAGTTTCCTATCTAGCCTGTCTCTTTGTGGCACTACTGCATTTCCTTGAAGAAGAAACATATTTTGAAAGGAAAGGAGAGGCAAGGGAAAAAGGAATGAATAGGGAAGGAAAGGGGTAAAGAAAAAGGAGCAAAAGGACATAAGGGAGAAGGAGAAGTATAAAGAGGAAGAGGTTGTAAGAACTTTTGCAGAGATAGGACCTGAAAAAGAAAGATAGATCATTGACCTTCAAGTTATAAATGATTACCTCAAACTACATAGTATTTTTCCTCTAGAACTGACCCTGTGGAAAGTTTTTGGTTTGATTTTACTATATATTCTTAGAGATATGAGATAATTAAATTATTTTACTGAATAGTTAAGGAATTATTAAATATAGATTTTTGAGAGAATTTTTAAAATCTTTCCCCTTCTTTCTTTTTTAACCTGGATAATCCCATAATGACTTAAGAAACTGAAGAATCCACTGTGTATTTCATGAGCCAATTCTTTAAAAAATAAATTATTGGATTACTCTGAAGTGTATATTATTTTCTTTTAAGGTATTCTGTGATTTTTAGCAAGCCTTATCAGAAAAGTTTTGTGACCTTTGAAATTGGTAATGTTTTCAACATTAAAAAATATCATTCTGTCAATAACTTGATACTAATTTATTACCTGTGTGCCAAGCATCATTTTAGGCACTTGGTTAAAATAAAAACTATTTTTGAAATTGCTACTTTATTATTTCATATTCACTTATCAAGTGAGATTATAAAAGGTCATACTTTTTCTTCTACTGGACCCAGTTGTATGGAATGGGATGCATTATTTCACAGGAGAAGAGGATCTAACCCTATAAGACACTTTGATACTAAGAATTAATGCACAGGAACATCCTTAATTTTAGTATGTATCTAATTCTGTAGAATCATACTCATTCTTTTCTGGTCTCTTGAATTTCACATCTCAACTCAATTTCAGAGCCTTTGAGGAACTATGAATCATGTACTTCAATGTTGCTCACTTTCCAAATAAAGCAAAATGATGCTCTTTAATGTTAAAAGACTTGCCTAAGGTCACAGAAGAAGTCAGTCCTAGAGTTGGAGCTATGATGAATCTTTCCACTCCAACTATAGTACATTGCCTCCTCTTCTGAACGTTCACAGCATTTCTTACAGCCCCCATGCTCATGCCATACTCCAAACTTTATTATTTGTGTATAAGGAGCACTATTTCCCAAGGACATCTATAAATCTCTTTTTTCCCCTACTAGTTCTACATCTATGATCCTATTATGTCTTTCATCCAAAACTTACTCCCAGTGCACACATATTAAGCTTCATGAAGGTATGTACTTTGTCTTCACCTCCCTCTAGGCCTTACTGACTTGTACGAAATAGAAATTCAATTAAAAAAGTTTGTCAAATGAATGTCTGCAAGTACATTGGAATAGAGAATAGAAGCAATTAAAAACCTACTAATGATGATTTTGGAAGATTCATTCTGAGACATCTTCATTAAAAATAAGTTGACATTTACATAACACTTTAATTTTACAAAATACTTTATATATGTCAGGTCAATTGAGCCTCCCAACAACCTTGAGAGCAGTACATATTGATGTCATCTTCCCTATTTTCCTGATGAGAAGACTAAGGCTAAGAAAACTTATATTAAGTTCACAGCCACTTGGTTAGTAAATGTCACAAGCTTCAAACTCAGATGTCTTTGATTCTAAATGTAGTACTCTGTCCACACTACAACTCTAACAAGAAAACTATAGTCTTTTTGGTTTTAATATTTAAAATTTAAAAAACACACATTAGAACTGAAGGTGAAAATTCAATCTATTTTGTCCCTCTATTCATTTTATGAGGAGGAATCTAAAGAACAGCTAAGTTATATCAGTGGAAGAAGGGGAACACACCCAGTGGATCCTTGAGGTCCCTGTCAACATGAAGATGCCTTCTTTAGAAAACGTATTTACCTTTGCATATTAATTAGCACTTTCTATAATGAATGATTAGAAAGAATAAAGCCAGAGCTCATTTGGGCCTCAAAGATATTATGCAACCAAAACTACCAAAATACATTTTATGGACTGTTTTTGCTATAATTTGAATCTTAAAGGAAAAGAGCTTTTGAATGTGTAAGATTTTATTCAATATTTAGAGTAGCCTTTCAAAGAGCTTTTTTTCCTTCATAACCAAGAAATTGTATTTGGCAATAAAACTTCAGTCTTTTAAATTATAGAGATGATTTATCAAATCAGTGACTATTGTTAAAGAATTATATTTAGACAAGAAGACACTAAAGGTTTAAGAGAGTTTCAATTTGAGGAAAAAATCTGTAGGATGAGAGTCAGCATGGTGGTAGAATAGTGATTAGAACATGAGACTTGTTTGTTTGAAATCTGGTTCATTTATTCTCTACTAGCTATGTAATCTTGGGAAAGATACATAATGTTTTTTAGCTTCTATATTTCCATCTGCAAAAGGAAAAAAGGATATTTGCACAAAAGCCTAAACAAACCACTTTGAGTATGCATGTATTCCACAAGTTATGTAGAATTTTTGTATCTCAGAGTGTTTTATATTCTCTCTCTATATATATATTAAGTTCACAGTCACTTGGTTAGCAAATGTCACAAGCTTCAAACTTGTAAAAGGTATGAGATATATTGCATGTGTTATCATACATACTTTGTATGAGCCAAATAATAGTTATTGTAATATTTTTACAATTAACTATTACTATGAATAATAAAATATTGTGAATAGTAATATAATGTAGTATTAACAGAAGAAAACCTCTGGGTTCTCAAAACTAGCATTTCATTTAATTATGATTAGGTTGCTTTCTGATACTTAAAGAAATATTAATATAATTAGTGAAAAAGTATTCTGAAGAAACAAAATAAAAATTAAAGACAAAACTTTTCTATTTGGGGTGAGTTATTCTTTCAATCCAAAATTATTATTTTTTTCTAGGTGGGGGAAATGGAAATGAAAAAATTCAATGTAATTGAAGTACATGGACTTTCAAAAATGTGACACTGTACATTAAACAGAGTGATTAAACTGGGGAAAATCAGCATATATGTGATTAGTCTTTAATTAACACCATTGAACCTAGATCTTGGCAACTAAAACTAAATGTAATGGGACTGGCAGAATCCTTTGTCATATTTGTCAATAAAAAGAAAGTCTCCAGCCCTGGAAAGAAACTAAAGTGAACTTTTGTAACTTTTGCCAAAAGCATAATACCCATCTACACTACCTGCTCCCCCAAATTCATAATGTGATACATATATGTATGCCCATATAAATATATATAATACCATCATATGCATAAAAATACATATACATATTTATTCACATGCACAGTAGGATTATAGATTTAAACCTAGACAAGGGTGTTATTTAATACGACTCATTTTAAAGTGAGGAAAAAGACCTAGAGAAATTAAATCTGAGCTTTGATTTTTTGACAAAAATAGTGATGTGCTGGAAATTAAAATATATTACATTAGAAAATATTGGTCGGGGTATGAGCTTTTCATGTGAAAAAGTTCTTGGTGTTTTATTGAACTACAAACTGAAAATGTGACATGGCCACATCAATTTAACAGGAAGCTGTGATCTTCAGCTATGGAGAGAGGCACAGTATTCAGAATAATGGAAGTGATAATCCTGTAATTCTGGTCAGGCAAATTTGAAGCATTGTGCTTAGTTATAGTAGACATGTTTTTGTAAGTACATGCATAGGGATATGAGGGTTCTTGAGCACATTCACTATAAAGATAGTTTGAAGGAGTTGGGGGGTTTTAGGGAAGAATGATGGGTGAGATGTGAAATTTATCACAGATGGGTAAGATTTAGTTTGTATAAAAAGAATAGCTTTCTAATAATTGTATATGTTAAAAATAGAATAGCGGCAAGTAGGTGGCTCAGTGGATTAAGAGTCAGGCCTAGAGACAGGAGATCTTGGTTTCAAATGTGTCCTCATAAGTTTCCTAGCTGTATGACCCAGGGCAAGTTACTGGTTATACTTAACCCTTACTGATCTTCTGCCTTGTAACCAATACACATGAGGTAAGGGTTTTTTAAAAAAAGTATAATAGATCACCTTGAAGTTAATGGATTCCCCAGCTCTGAGGACCTTCTTCAGCAAGATTTAAGAAGAAGGTTTCTTCTATATATAGTTGAGTAGATGTCCTTCATGCCCATCCTGAGGTCCCTAGCCATTCTGAGATTTTTTGATTTCAATTAAAATTGAACAGAAAATGGAAGCACCCTATAAATATAGTTTGTTTTAAATACACTGAAACCTAGATGTCTATAAAGATAACTTTACCCGGTCACTTGCTTAGGTTAGGGTAAACTGAATAAATTGAAAAATCAATTATACACTGAAAAAGGAGGAATGAGGCTATTTGGAAAAAGAAATAAAATAGCCAAAATTTCCTAAGGAAGAATTCAGCATTCTACTTTATTCTGTCTATACATGATTTTACATGTACATTGATCCTTTTCAGAGTAGACACACTACTCTTTTTTTAAAAAAATAGAGACAGAACAATAAACAATAAACAAATGTAATGACCCTATACCTTAAAATATTAAGAAATAATAACTTTAAAAGGAAATTTAAGTTTAAATACCACCATTCTACATAATGAATTTCATGTTTAGTCAAATATTTGTCATATTGGCTTGACTGCTCTTTTAAAACTTTAACATCTAGTCCCTATAAACTCCAAAGTAAACAAATATACCATTTAAAATTCAGGAATATTTGTTTATTGGAAACTATGTACCAGACACTCTGCTCGAGTAGACTGGGGGATGAGGGGACAAAAAATTTGAACATTCCTTGCTTTAAACACACATACACACATTTCATTTCAACTCTGAAGTTTAGTGCAAGAAAAAAAGTCAGAAAAATACTGCCTCATCTTTGTTCTACAGATCAAGTATTTCTTCATGGTGATTGTTAACTACTAAAGTCTACCTCAAGATGTATCTCCAATGTAGCCACTTGAATTCATTTCTTTCTTTTATTTAGTGCTTCTCAAGATTATTCAGAGGAAGCAGTCATTGTAAAAGTGGTGAAACCCAGTACTGTATTTATCTTTCCTGTGTTGTTGAAGCTTCTGCATCTTCTCATAGTGCTTCTAGATGTGAGCCCCTAGAGGACCAAAACCATATGCCTATTTTATGTTCCAGTTGATTAAGCCAAAACCCGTTTCAGGCAAGAACCTGATAGGAGCTTTTTGAAAAGTAAATGAGACTGGAGATATATAAAGTTTTTGGACTTGGATTTATATCAAGTTACAAGGATCCTCTTTGGAAAATTATTTAACAGTGGTGAAGGGGCATGGTGTATGGTGGCATGGCATGCCTGTGTCAATTTATTATAGACGATGGAGGGTAAAAGAAAAAAAAATGATCTTCGATTTTCTGCTCTACATAATGTGAGATAGATTGTTTTACCTTAATATATTTGAAGGAAATAATAATAGTTATTATTATATCAGTTCTAAATGTAACTGGGAACCCCTTCCTAATTTAATTAATCAATGACCTCTGGAGCATAGGTTGAAATCAGAGGGAGTCCAGGTTCCTTTCGTTAAGGATTCCAAATATATATGAACCCCTCTCTTAGCGGACCCCTGCCTACTGTGGCAGGTGCAGATCACAGACCTTCCCGCACTCATGCCCCCTTACTCTGTAGCCACCCCCAAGTGGGCGCTGAGCTCTTGAGCATGCTCAGTGTGGTTGCTGGAGTCACTGAGGAGTTTCCACGCGTGCACTCCGCTTCTCCGGGTTTTATCAGCAGCCTGATTTGAAGGGGTTCAAAGGGGGTGTGTGTGTGTGTATGTGTGTGTGTGTGTGTGTGTGTGTGTGTGTGTGTGTGTGTGTGTGTGTGTGTGTGTGTGTGTGTGTGTGTGCAGGGGCAGGGAGGTGGCAACCCGAAGCCAGGGCAGAATTAGCTTTGCAAGTAGCTAGATTCTTCTCTGCTCAGGACTCTGCTGTTGGCTGTTGCTCCGAGATGCTCAAGCAGAGCGCTGGGTTTTTTCACCTGCCGCGCTGAGGCAGGGGTGGGGGATTGGGGAGAGCGGCGGCTGCTGCTGAAGGCAGCTGGGGTGTGTGAGATGGGGGGAGCGCATACTGCAGTATAATGCGAGCCCATCTCCTCTGGAGGAGCAAGCTGCTACCGGAACCTCAGCGCCCTATTCAGGTGCTTTGCTTCTGTCTCCGACCCCTCCAGTAACTTGACACTTCGCTTCTTCTCTTCTCTGGTGCTTCTCTTGGTATTGGGGTGGGGGGGAGGGGGGAGTTTTTTGGGGGAGGATTGCGGAAGCTTAAGGAGAGATTCCGAAAGGGAGCCTGCCTGGTGTTTCTCTTCTTCTCCCCCACATCTCCACTCTCCCCCCATCACTGGGTCCCCCGCCGCCCCCCTCCGTCGCCACTACCACTGCTGCTACCGCTTTGCTCTTCGCCAATTCGGAGAGAGACGGAAGCCTGTGTCATGCAATTGGTGCCAAGTGAAGGTGCCCGAGTCTGAAGTGCCCGTGAGGAAGTGAAAGCCAAATCAAACCCCACAATGACAGCCATGAAGCAGGAGCAGCAGCAGTCCAATCCGGGGGCCAGGGGGAACCAGGCGCAGCAGCAAGATCAGGTAAGAGTTTGCAGCAAGTAACCCTCCTTAGGGATGCTAAGAAGGGCTTGAAGCATCTTTCCTCCTAGTTCTCCCCTTCCACCCACCGCCTTTCCCTGATCCCTTCTCCTGTCTCATTCCCATCCCAACCCCCACCATTTTCACTTCTGCCCACCCAATTTGCCTTCTCCCAATCCACCCCCCTTTTACCCTCCTCCTTTTTCTGCCCTTCCATCCCCCCCACCCCCCTTCACCTCGCCAATTTGGTTGTTCTCTGATCCTTCCTGATGGACTCCGCTGGAAGTTGAAGCATTTGAGTGCGCTCTAGAGCCAGGGAAAGGATGCGAAAGGTGGAGAGACAAGGGGAGGGCGGGAAAGAGGTAAAGAACCACTACCTGATTATATGGGGGAAGAGAGGGAGGAAAGGTGAGGAAGCCCAGGAAGATTGGCGGAAAGCGGAATGGGGTAGTAGAGGCTAAGGGACTACTACTATCGTAGCTGCCTCTGTTTCTGCTAAAAGCTACCCAGCCGAATTGAATGGCTCATCAGAGGAAAGAAAAGGAAGGATATTCAATCCCCCATTCATGCTTGTTGGAAGGTAACTGTAGGGAGCTGTTGGCCCGGGTAGTTCCCTTGGCTTCAGTGAGAAACAGCTGCCTGAAGAAAAGTACACTTTACTAAGAGAGATACTCGAGTCATCTGGGAGCCTGGCATGGCTGTAGCTTTGAAAGAGACAGGGCTCTTAGTATAGGTGACGACCTTTATTCAATTGGTTTTACAGTTTCTTGATTTGGAGTTGGTCGGTGTCTGTGGCTATGCCAGCCTGAGGATTGGGCAAGGGATGTGGTTTGTTGATTTCATAAATCCAGATGTTTTTAGTTTCTGCAGTGTGGTGCTTTTATACACAGTTGATGAGGCCACCTTAGCTGAGATGGGCATTATTACTCTTGCTCTTTTTGAGTTTCCTAACATTTCTTCTTACTATTGATTTTTGGTTTCTGTGCTGTCTAAGGGTGGATCTTTTTCATTTTTCCCAGATTAGAATGGTTTTGGAGTTTGGGTTGTTGTTCTACTCTTAAGTTAAAAGAAGAGGAAAGAGAGTGGGAGTGTTTGGAGTTAGGAGTGAGGAGGTGAAAGGAAGGAGAGGCGATCATTATTAGCCCTTTCATAGATCTGTCATGTTTATATCAATTAGGAACTCTAGGTAGACACTGTCAGCTATTAGGTCATTGGATAATTATGGCACTCTAGAAAGGAGCCTCCTATGCTACTTACCAGAGATGGTGCTCTACGCCCAAGATACAATGCAGAAGGGGTTGTGATGCCTTCCTGGGCAGACACTTTCCCAGCTGATATCTGGAAGTGGGTGTAAAACAAATTAAAAAAATGAACTAGAAGCACAAGCTGTGGCTCAGTTATTCAGCTTTTCTGAGCCCTTAAGTATAAAGTGCAAAGAGAGCTGTGGAAATGGAGATGGAGATGAGAAAAAGTGGGACTGTTAGCATCCTAGTGTCTTTTCTGATTATCACAACTAGATCACCTTTTCCATGTTTCCTTCACAGGTTTCTGTCTCACAGGTGGTGACTATTAGCATTTGTTAAAAGCTTTCCTAAGTTTGTACTACTATGTGATGCAGTTTATGCAGTAGTTTGTTGTTTTGGAAAGATCTCTGAAAGTGTTTGCTCTTTTCAGGGTTAAACCTAAAAGATGAAAAATATCCTTCCCCCATGCCCCTTTGTTCTTAGTAGAGCAACTGGTTAGCATCTATCTAAAATATGATTTGTCAAGAAAGAGGTATAGTTTGAAAATTCACTTTCAGTCTGATAGCAACCTAAATTTCATTAACAAGGTTCCATGCATTTCAGTTGCTCCTGGGATGATAGTACCACCAAGAATGATTAGTCAGGTGAGATTCCCCACATGAAATTTCTGCTCACTAACCTGTGACACCAGCTGGTTACTTTGGGTGCTGCAAAATTTTCAATTATGTTGGAGGTGGAGAGAAAGCCAAGTGGAACATAGCTACAAAATCTGAAGATAATGTTAATAATCTGGACACTATATATACTGACCAACACATGATCCATTTATAGATACTGGAGTTGCATTTAGAATTTACTGCTAATATTTATTGAAGCACAGATATGCATTCCATGCTTCTGTATATTTTTGTAACCAGTGCTTTTCCTAAATATCATGAATATTTATTTTTGAAATCAATTCTGGCAAAAAAGCTGATTGAATTCCTATTACTATTTCCAAAATTTAATGTTATGTATAAATGTATGTGTTTGTGTGTGTGTGTGTGTGTGTGTGTGTGTGTGAGAGAGAGAGAGAGAGAGAGAGAGAGAGAGAGAGAGAGAGAAAGAGAGATAGAGAATGGATGTTTGTTCATGTGTTAAAAGATTTTGGAATTTGAAAAGGATAGATAGATCTTAAAACTATACTATTCAGAATACCATTTTGGGTCAGGTAGCAGGTTGTAGAGGCCCTTCCAAATATTCCAAATAAAGTAAATGTAATGTGGTCTTTATCACAAAATTAAAAAGTGGAATTAAATGAAGTTTTATATATACATATATAATTAGGATGAATAATTGATGATTTCTGGAAGTTATGAGGATATATATTGTTATAGTCACTCTAGGCCCAACTCTGGATTGGTCACAATTCAAAACTCAAAAAATCAGTAGTGAATATACAATTTTATAAGTATTTATTTTAAATTATTCTAATTTCTCTTTTGCAAACAATTTCACAGATTTAAAAACAATATAGTTTTCCTTTAAAAGGAAATTTTAAAAGGAAATGTCCTTTTAAAAAGTTTTGTGACTGAGAGGCATGCTCCATTGATCACTCACTAGAAATTGAATTAGAATAAATTAGATTCTCTTAAATGTTGCCAAAAAAGATCTTTTGCTTTTTAAAGAAGAGATACTTTCTAATTCTAAAAATCAAGATGTCCTGATGCTACAAAGTATTTCCTTTTACTTAAGTCATATTACTATAGTCATTGTATTTTTCTTTCCTAGATAAAATAGCTCTGGACTTCTGAAAAACCTTTGTTATCATTACCAGAGCTCTTTAGAGGTCTCAACCTCTCAATTTTCACTCATTTGTAAATGTCTGGTGGTAAGTAGGTGCTGTAATCATGATCAGAGCTGCTCCAGGGCAACTACTGTGACAAGAATGTAATATGTAATCTGCTTGTTTAAATTAGTTAAAATTCTGAGTCACTCTAAAATTTCATCATTTTAATAAACTTTCTTTGCTGACTCCATTGATTGTGTAAACATTTACCATTTATATAACACTTCTTTGAAAACTGCTTTATATTTAACTCTTTAAGTTAGATAAATATAACTTTTCATAAAAATGTCCCATTTCATAGATAAGGAAATTGAGGATTAAGACAAAGTATAACTTTGCTTTAATGATTATCAATTCAACATCAATCTCATAGTTCTGCAAGTCATATACTAGCCTATGAAATGACTTACAGGAATTTGAAGTTAACAAGCCATCTGTGTGACGTTTATTTTGTAAATAATCTATTTTAATATCTAGTTCAGACTCAGATAGAACATTGTAAGAAGTAATGATTCCTCAGGACATGCATTTATTCACCAAACTTATTTTGAAGGACAGAAAAAAATTTCTAAGTTGATGGTGTCACTGTTTTCCCATATTTCCACCAAGTGGCAGTCTTATACTGAAAGCTATGCATAGAAATGTTTTCAAATGATGCTACTTATGATTATAAAAATATGAACAGTTAATAATAATTTCCACTAACAGTCTTTTCTGGTGAATCATTATGAAATATAAATGACCCTGAGCACTCCTTGTTATGCTAGCTGAGCAGAAAATTTAGGCAAGCCCTACATATAACTTCAGCTGCTTCTAGGGCAGGGCTGTTGACTGTATACTATCTTCTGATGATCAACCTAGTTAAATGTGGATCAGCTTATCAGTAGTGGACTGGGCAATAATTAATGATATAAAAGTAACTACAAAGATGAAATCACATATTTTTCAAAGCATGATAATTTGTATTCACATATTACAGTCATAGAATGTTTTACATATGGAGGAAATCAAGGCATTGAGATATTAAATAACTTTGTGCAGAGCTGAATAATTACCTTGCATTCAAAGTTATCTCTAAGTATTCATTGTTCAGGGTTATTTGTTATCAGTGGTTTCCAGTTAGATTATGATGCTCAGGGTCTGTATTTCCTATATAATTATACTTGAGGAAGGATGATGAATGTGTGATGTACAAACCTCATCCATTGATGTTGATCAAAACTATTAGTAACTTGACATATTTTAGATTTGGAAAGTTTCCTGGGAATGCAAAAAGGTCAAAACTTTTACTGTATGTAGACATACCTAGGATATATATTAGAGAAAGGACTCCCATATTGTCTTTATTAAACTGAGACTGACTGTATAACACACCTTTTAGGTTATTCTTTTCAGTAAAAATGAAATGTTTATGAAATTGTTAATATGAGTCTTATTTTTGATGCAAATATTTGGACCAGTAAGACAATAGGGACAGGGATTGAATTTTTTATTTTATTGGCATAGGGATCTTCTGGTAAAGGACATTCCTTGTATCAAAACAGATAGTTCCTAGAGGCTTTTCAGCACAGAGAGATTACCTGGCTTGCCCAGGGTTATACAGCCAAGAAATATGGCTTTTGTGGGATTTGAACACAGGTCTTCCTACCTCTGGGTCCAGCTCTCTACCATTATATCCTACTGCCTTGCATTGATGTAATACCAAATAAAATATATGTTTGTTTTTTTCTTGTTACAAACATTTCATTTTACTCAATGAGTACAGTCTACTTGGTAATCAATAAACTGATGATTATTGAAAACATCTCAGTGGTCCTCTAACCATTTCCAAAAGAAATGACCTATGAACTTGTCTCTTCAAGACCAAGGCATCTAATGTACTTGAATTGCTGTGCAACCATTCATTTTCTATAAAATACTTAATGCTCTTTACCTTTTAAAATAAATGTAGAATATTACCCAGCTACAAAGAAAAAATAGTACAAAATACAGGCTAATTTTATGTCAGCTGAGGTCTAGCAAACTCCATTAAAATTTGTAAAGCTTGGCTCGATGAAATCTTATAAAATTAATTTTCCTTTCTTTCTTATGAGTAGTACAAAAATGGCACTTGGCAGGCTAGTTTTAAACATCATGCGAATATCCTAGAAAATAGCTTTTAGTGATCACGATGCAGAAAGGAAAAATCTCCAAACATTTTCTGGCCATTCAAGTCACATACAGAACCATTTTTTAAAAATGGATCTATATAGCTCCCTGTTTGAGGAAAGTTACTTTTTTCAGGTTTTTAGAGAGAAAAATTCTAATCAGCATTATTAACATTCTCAGAGATTCAACCTGTTCCTTAAAAGGTAATAAATGATGCATAAATAGTATCATGATTTGGTGTTATTTAGGACAATACCATAATAAATATGGAGGTCTTTGGAATTTTTATTTCTGCCAGACTCTATTATATTCTAACCTAATTAATTTCACATAGTGGCACTGTTGGGGTTAATGTATCTCTTTAGTTCAAAAATGTTGTTGTAAAAGTTCATTATTTGCATTCTTCTTTTATGCCTTAACATTGAAAATATTATATTTCATACTTTAAGGATCAAAACTTAGAAAATATGTTAAGGACAATAATTACATTAATAAGCATTAGTTCTGAAGTAGTTTTTAAAACTTGTAGATAGAAAATATATTTAAATTTTGCTTTTATTCTCTGAAGAAAAGATAAAAGTTCATAATAGCTTTAAGTCATTTCTCTTATCAAATTAAAAAAGTTATTAAAAATATATCTTTATAACTATTGTGTACATAGAATCCATAGTATAGAGAGAACATGTTTAAACTCATATATATGTATATATATGCATATATATGTGCAATCATATGCAATTATAAGTGTATGTATATTCTTTCTCCATTTCTCTATCAAATCATGGAGTTTGGCCTTGCATTCTTGAAGGCCAGGTTAGTGAAGCTGAAATTCTGATAGATCTGGGCAAGCTTGAAAGGCTGATTCAACATGAATCTAATTTTAATACCCTTCAGTAATATTCAAAGGGGAAGGTAACTGGATTGCTTTTTTTTACAGAGGGAGGAGAAATAATATTTAATGACATTGGCACTATAAAAGCAATATTATATTTGGAGTCAAAAGACATGTAATTCAATTCTTTGTGACTTTGGATAAGTTACTCAAAATATATGGGTCTAGGTTCTTCTAGGTCACATAAGAGTTTGTGGCTACATGACCTCTGAGGTTTCTTGTAGCTACAAATTTGAGTTTGTGTTCTATTATGAATAGATTGAGTTCAGCATGATTATAAACTTGAAACTCATTTTAACATAATCATGAACAAAGTATTGAAAGCACTCAATAGAAGATAATTTTATTGATTAATTTTTAGTATACAAATATATAAATCACATCGGAGTTTCCTCGTCTTATGTAGATCTCCAAAGTCAAGGACTTATCCAAGGACACTCTGGGAAATAGAGATAGGTAAAGGAACAATGCTAATAAACATCAGGAGTGGAATTTGATCCTGGGCATGCCAATATGGATGCATATATATGTATGTATCTACATGTATGGAGATGTGAGTATGTATGAGAGAGAGAGAGAGAGACATTGAGATTGAGATTAAAGGAAGTATTTACTTAGAGGTACATCTAAGCAATATAGAATATTAAAAGTTGGTTCTCATGTCAGAAAGTTATGGCTTTAATTTCTCTTTTTGGAAAATATTGAGATCTTTAGTAAATTGCTTAATTTTTTAATATAATATTAATTTTTTATTTTTAGAAAAAATTTTCCATGGTTACATGATTCATGTTTTTACTTTCCCATTCACCCCCTCAAACTATCCCCCCCCCATAGCTAACTCGCATAAATGGACGATGGACATGAATAGGCAATTTTCAGATAAAGAAATCAAAGGTATCAATAAGCACATGAGAAATTGTTATAAATATCTAATAATTAGAGAAATGCAAATGAAAACAACTCTGAGGTACTACCTCACACGTAGCAGATTGTCTAAAATGATAGAAGGGGAGAGTAATGAATGTTGGAGGTGATGTGGCAAAATTGGGACATTAATGCATTACTGGTAGTTGTGAACTGATCCAACCATTCTCGATGACAATTTGGAACTATGCTCAAATAGTGATGAAAAAATACCTGCCCTTTGATCCAGCCATAGCATTGCTGGGATTGTACCCCAGAGAGATCATAGATAAACAGACTTGCATAAAAATATTTATAGCTGGGCTCTTTGTGGTGGCAATAAATTGGAAACCATTTCCACTGGTTTTAACATGTGTCATCAATCAAGACTTATTTACATATTATTGATTGTTGCATTGGTCCTTTCAGGTCTACATCCCCAATCATGTCCTTATCAACTCAAGTGTTCAAGCAGTTGTTTTTCTTCTGTATTCCCTCTCCTGTAGTTCTTCCTCTGAATGTGGATATTGTTCTTTTCCATAAATCCCCCAGAATTGTCCTGGGTCATTGCATTGCTGCTAGTACAGAAGTCCATTACATTCGATTTTACCACAGTGTATCCGTCTCTGTGTACAATGTTCTTCTGGCTCTGCTCATTTCTCTCTGCATCAGTTCCTGGAGGTCTTTCCAGTTCACATGGAATTCCTCCAGTTTATTATTCCTTTGAGCACAATAGCATTCCATCATCAACATATACCAAAATTTGTTCAACCATTCCCCAATTGAAGGACATACCCTCATTTTCCAGGTTTCTGCCACTACAAAGAGTGCAGCTATAAATATTTTTGTACAAGACTGTTTATCTATGATCTCTTTGGGGTACAAATCCAGCAATGGTATGGCTGGATCAAAGGGCAGGAATTCTTTTATTGCTCTTTGCACATAGTTCCAGATTGCCATCTAGAATGGTTGAATCAGTTCACAACTCCACCAGCAATGCATTAACGTCTCAATTTTGCCACATCCCCTCCAACATTCATTACTCTCCCCTGCTATCATTTTAGACAATCTGCTAGGTGTGAGGTGATTTCTCAGAGTTGTTTTGATTTGCATTTCTCTAATTATTAGAAATTTAGTACACTTTCTCATGTGCTTATTGATACTTTTATCTGAAAATTGCCTATTCATGTCCCTTGCCATTTATCAACTAGGGAATGGATTGATTTTTTTATACAATTGATTTAGTTCCTTGTATATTTGAGTAATTAGATCTCTGTCAGAATTTTTTGTCATAAAGATTTTTTCCCCAGTTTGTTCTTTCTCTTCTGATTTTGGTTGCATTGTTTTTGTTTGTACAAAAACTTTTTAATTTTATGTAATCAAAATTATTTATTTTACATTTTGTAAATTTTTCTAACTCTTGCTTGGTTTTAAAATCTTTCTTTTCCCAGAGATCTGACAAGTATACTATTCTGTGTTCTCTTAATTTACTTAGTTTCCTTCTTTATGTTCAAGTCTTTTACCCATTCTGAATTTATCTCAGTGTAGGATATGAGATGTTGATTTGAACCTAATCTCTCCCATATTGTTTTCCAATTATCACAGCAGTTTTTATCAAATAGTGGATTTTTGTCTCAAAATTTGGGATCTTTGGGTTTATCATACGCTGTTTTGCTGATGTCACTTACCCGAAGTCTATTTCACTGATCCTTCCTTCTGTCTCTTAGCCAGTACAATAATGTTTCGATGACCACTGCTTTATACTATAGTTTAATATCTGATACTATTAGGCCACCTTCCTTCAAGTTTTTTTTTCATTATTTCCCTTAATATTCTAGATCATTTGTTCTTCCAAATGAACTTTGTTATAGTTTTTTTCTAAATCAGGAAAAAATGTTTTTTGGTAGTTTGATAGGTATGGCACTAAATAAGTAAATTAATTTGCGTACAATGGTCATTTTTATTATATTAGCTCATCCTACCCATGAGCACTCAATGTTTTTCCAGTTGTTTAGATCTAGTTTTAATTGTTTGGAAAGTGTTTTATAGTTATGTTTGTATAATTCCTGTGTTTGTTTTGGTAGATTGATTCCTAAGAATTTTATATTGTCTAGGGTGATTTTAAATTGTGATTCTCTTTCTACCTCTTGCTGCTCTAATGTGTTGAAAATATATAGAAATGCTGATGATTTATGTGCATTTATTTTGTATCCTGCAACTTTGCTAAAGTTGTTGATCATTTCTACTAAGTTTTTACTTGATTCTCTAGGATTTTTTAAGTATACCATCATATCATCTGCAAAGAGTGATAGCTTAGTCTCCTCATTGCCTGTTTTAATACCTTCAATTTCTTTTTCTTCTCTAATTGCAACTGCTAGTGTTTCTAGTACAATGTTAAATAATAGAGGTGATAATGGGAATTCTTGTTTCACACCTGATCTTATTGTAAAGGCTTCTAATTTATCCATATTGCATATGATGCTTGTTGCTGGCTTAAGATATATACTATTTATTATTTTTAGGAAAGGACCTTCTATTCCTATACTTTCTAGTGTTTTCAGTAGGAATGGGTGTTGTGTTTTGTCAAAGGTTTTTTCAGCATCTATTTAGATAATCATGTGGTTTTTGTTGGTTTGCTTCTTGATATGGTCAATTATGTGGATGGTTTTCCTAATGTTGAACCATCCTTGCATTCCTGGTATAAATCTCACCTGATTATGATCATCTTGATCACTTGCTGAAGTCTTTTTGCTATTATTCTATTTAAGATTTTTTCATATATGTTCATTAAGGAGATTGGTGTATAATTTTCTTTCTCTGTTTTTGATCTACCTGGCTTTGGAATCAGTACCATATTTGTGTCATAAAAGGAATTTGGTAGGACTCCTTCTTTGCTTATTGTATCAAATAATTTGTATTGTATTGGGATTAATTGTTCTTTGAATGTTTGATAGAATTCACTTCAGAATCCATCAGGCCCTGGTGATTTTTCTTAGGGAATTCTTTGATGGCTTGTTCAATTTCTTTTTCTGATATTGGATTATTTAAGTGTTCTATTTCTATTACTGTTAATCTAGGCAATTTATATTTTTTGTAAATATTCATCCATTTCACCTAGATTGCTATATTTATTGATATATAATTGGGCAAAATAGTTTTTAATGATTGCCTTAATTTCCTCTTCATTAGAGGTTGTAAATATTAAAAATGATAAAGGCTTGTGTAAATATATATACTAGTATTTTAATTAAAGCCATGCTGATAGATAAAGTTATCAGACCACGCGCTTGTAAGCATTCAAAACTGCCGCCACCTCCATTACTCTCTCCACCACCTAGCCAAGCCCCTACCGGCAAAAGAGGCCACTTCCTCCTAACCCAGGAGATTTAAACCCTCTCTGCATCGACATAGACCTCCCCATGCCCCCAAAGACCCGGAAACGGAAACAGCTGGATCACGGGAAATGTAGTTTTGATACATTTCCCATGTCCATAGAAATATATACACGTCTAGATGGCTTTTCCCAATTTTCACTTTTACAAGGTGAGGTCTCCCTTTTCATCTTTGATACTGTTAATTTGGTTTTCTTCTTTCCTTTTTTAATTAGATTTACCAGTACTTTGTCTATTTTCTCTGTTTTTTCAAAATTCTAGCTTCTAGTCTTATTTATTAATTCAATAGTTCTTTTACTTTCAATTTTTTTAATTTCTCCTTTGATTTTTAGTATTGCTAATTTAGTTTTCATATGATGGTTTTTATTTGTTCATTTTCTAGTTTTTTTTAAATTGCATGCCCAATTAATTAACCTCTGCCTTCCCAAATTTGTTAATATATCCACTCAGTGATATAAAATTTCCCTTTAGAACTGCTTGGCTGCATCCCATAGGTTTAGGTAAGATGTCACATCATTGTCATTGTCTGCAATGAAATTATTAATTGTTTCTATGATTTGTTCTTACAATAACTTATTTTGGAGAATCATATTATTTAATTTCCAATTTGTTTTTGGTTTGCCTCTCCATGTATTCTTACTAATAACAATTTTTATTGCATTATGATCTGAGAAAGTTACATTTATTATTTCTGCTTTTTTGCATTTGTTTGCCATGTTTCTATGCCCTATTGCATGGTCTATCTTTGTGAATGTTCCATGTGATGCTGAAAAGAAGGTGTATTCCTTTTTGTCTCTATTTATTTTTCTCCATATATCTATTAACTCTAATTTTTCTAGGGTTTCATTCCCCTCTTTTATCTCTTTCTAATTTATTTTTGGTTTTATTTATCTAGGTCTGATAGGGGAACGTTGAGGTCCCCCACTAGTATGGTTTTGCCATCTATTTCATCCTTGAACTCCACTAGGTTCTCCTTTAGAAATTTGGAAGCTATAACTTTTGGTGCATACGTATTGAGTACTGATATTTCTTCATTGTTTATACTGCCTTTTATTAGGATGTAGTTACCTTCCCTATCTCTTTTAACCTTATCTATGTTTACTTTGGCTCTTTCAGAGTTCATGATAGAAACCCCTGCCTTCTTTTTCTCATTTGAAACCCAATAGGTTTTGCTCCATCCTATCATTTTCACTCTATGTATGTCTGTCTGTCTCATGTGGGTTTCTTGTAGACAACATATGGTAGGATTTTGGTTTCTAATCCACTCTGCTATTTGCTTTCATTTTATAGGTGAGTTCTTCCCATTTACATTCATTGTTATAATTATCAACTGTGCATTCCCAGACATTGTGATTCTCTCTCCTAGTTCTGTCCTTTCTTCTAAATTGCTTAAATTTTGTGTAATATTAGGTAACTCTCAGAGACTATAAATTTAAGCATAGTTCCAGAATAGTTTAAAACATAGAAAATTAATTTTCCTTTGCTGATCATGTTCATTTCAAGAATTGTTTTTTCTCATTCTCATTGATAATATTAACACATTGATAATATTAATCCAAAGAATGCTGATAATGTAAGTCTCTTTTGCTTCTGACCATAGTCTTCTTTTATCAACTCTTTCTTTTATTACGTTTGCTTTTTTCTTATACCTTCTCCTTCCTTGTGGGGTTGGATAGAGTGTTGTTAACAACTAAGTATGTGTGTATGTTTATGTGTAAGTGTAAATATTCCTTTTTGCGTCAATTTAGATGTGTGAGGCTCAAGACTTGTCCTCATACATCTTCCCCTCTACTATATAATCTCTTTATTTTATACCTCTTTTATGTGAGATATTTTATTTCATTATTCCTTTCCATTATCCCTTTTTATCAGAGAATTCTTTCTCACATCCATTTTGTTTCCATCATCCCACTATACTTGAATTACTCCCATATCCTCTTTATATACAGAATCCTTCTTTGTAGCCAAATGATGATAAAGTTCTTAGAAGTTGCATGTATCATCTTCTTATATAGAAAAGTAAATAGTTTAATCTTGTTGAGTCCCTCATGATTTCTCTTTCATATATATATTTTTATGCTTCTCTAATGTGTTATATTTGAAAGTCAAATTTTCTATTTAACTTTGGTATTTTCTTCAAAAATGCTTGAAAGTTCTCTCATTAAATATCTGCTTTTCCCCTATGAACAATTATACTCATTTTTGCTAGATAAATTATTCTTGTTTGAAATCTTAGCTCTTTTATTTTCTGGAATATCATATTCCAAGCCCTCCATTCCATTAATGTAGTAGTTGCTAAATCTTGTATGACCTTGACTGTGATTTTCTGGTATTTGAATGGTTTTCTTTCTATCTGCTTAAAGTATTTTCACTTTGACATATAAGCTCAGGTATTTGGCTATAATATTCAAGACAATTTTCATTTATAATCTCCTTTAGGTGATGATTTGTGAATTCTTTCATTTTCTATTTTATTTCCTTTTTCTACCTTATTTCTTGAAATATACTCAAACTCATTACTTTATCATGACTTTTAGATTTTCCAATACTTCTTGGATTATCTTTCAATGATCTATTTTTATGTCTTTTATTTATAATGATGCATTTCACATTTTATTTTGTTTTTTTCACTCTGATTTGATTTGATTGTTTCTTGAGGTTTTGTGAATTTACTAGCTTCCAGTTGCCTAATTATAGTTTTTATTGACATATTTTATTCAGTGAACTTTTTAACCCATTTTCCTCCCATTTTGCAAATTGTGCTATTTAAGAAGTCATTTTGATTCATTAATTAATGCCAGTTTTACTAAGCTATTAATGATATTTTCATATTTTTTCCTTTGCTTCCATTTCTTTACCTAACTTTTCCCCTACCAATCTTGTTTTTTTTCTTGAAAATCATTTCATTTCCTCCAAGAATTCCCATTTTATATTTGTCCAATTCACATTTTTTGAAGCTTTACTCATAGTTTTATGAGTTCATTATGTTCTGAGTTTGTATGTTGATGTTCCCTGTCACCACAATAGCTTTTTATGGTAAAGTTCTTTTTTATTGTATGCATAATTTTCCATCCTATAAGTTTTCGTTAATGTTGGGTTACATCTCATGGTGAGGGAGAGATACACTGTTTTAAACTTAAAAAAAAGAATTTTCACTTTGCTGTTTTCAGAATTAGTTCTAGATTGTGGAAGTTTTCAGTGCTTCCAAGATGGTGTGGTCTGGGTAGAGTTGTGCTTAATGCTATTTTGGCCAGTACTCTTGTACTTAACCAAGAAAGGTTCCAGGTCCCTTTGGATTGTCATCAATATTGCTCCTTACACCTTCATCTCCCTTGGTCAAAGAAGTGACTCTGCAACTTCGGGCTTCTACTTCTTCTTGCCCAAATGTGCTCCTTTCAACCCTTGATCTATGAACCAGAAATGGTTATAGGCAAGAGAGTTGCCATATAATACCTAGTGCTGTATCCAGTGATAGCACAGGTGTACATTATAATTTTCTCTTCTCATTTGTCAGGACTGTCATTGCCTCTGTCACCACCACCAAGTCCCACCAAGGATGTTTCATTCATGTAAGCTCTGGATCAATCTTGTCCCCCTCTCACAAATCTATTTCCATAGAACCTATGTTGTCTTGGATTTGATAAATGCCTGACTCTGAACTTATGTTGGTTCTAATAGACCAGAATTTAACTTTGAACCATTATTTTAAAGTTCATAGGGAAATATTGAGAGAGATCAGCAGAGAATTTTATAATCACTGTATCTTGTCTCCACCCCTGTAAATGTTAACCTCAGAATCTGGATTTTTAATTCTAGGAATTATTGCTATTACTCATTTCATTGTACATTTTTTGTTATTTCCAACTGTTTGATTTAATTTTAATTGAGAGTAACCTAACAAGAGAACTTTTAAGCTAAAGGATTTACTTCCCCTAGCCTTTGATGAGTCTATGATAACTAACTTTAGGTAGCATTTTAAAAGGTTTTGCTTTCTGTCTTTAGAATGTAGTAGAGAACAGAGAAGAACTACTGGTATGAAGAGTAGTGAATAACTCCTTAGTTTTCCCCTGGGTAGATGTGTATCATCATATAGCTTGTTATTGTGAATTATTGTGGTACCAAACAGAGTCATACTCTACTGAAATGTGTTTAAACTTTTTTTTTATCCTGGATCACTTGGTGTCCTGGAGAAACCCATGACAAATCTTAAGAAAATAATTTAAGACATTAAAAATGTTTAGAATTATCTAACAAATAAATTACATAGAAAAATCAAAATATTTTTTAGAAGTTAAAAGTTCAAAGGTTTATGAATCACTTCTCCAAGGCAAATATAATAATAAAATGTTAATAATGAAACTAAGAACAGACATTATGTAACTATATACAAGAATTCTAATATACCAAATCATCAGAATGTGAAAGAGAATATAATATTGTTAATGACTTTCTTAGTCATGAAAATTAAGTTCATTTTATCTCCAGTATATTGTATTTGAGTATATTTCTCCTATAATTAATAGGTAGGTTCTTTTATTTTTATACTAATTTTGAATCCACAAAACAAAGTTCAAAAATATTTTGGACAAATGCAATTTTATTCTTTAAATTATTTGAGTATAATAACCAACTTCTTGGCTGTCCATTCATCTACTAACTTTTCTTATCATGGATAATTGAATGTTAATGCTAATTACCATGACCAGTTCATAGCCAAATTTTAATTTTTGTACATGGGGAATTTTTAAAGTTCAATTATCTATACTATAGAAGACTGGAACACATTTGTTGTAACTCCAAAACTTAAATATTTACATTTTTGCATATTCTCTATTTTAGAAATCTTTTAGGCTTCCTCTTCAAATGCTCATGAATTAATATTCTGTTTTCAGAAATTCCATTCCAGGGAATGAATGTCCCAGAAACTCTGTGTTTATAAGAATTGCTGAAGTTTTAGGTGGAAATAAACAAAAACATAGAAAAGGAAAACTTAGTGCAAATCAAAACTGACTTCACATTTGTGAATGCTCCCCAGCCAGATGTATAGGATCTGCCTTTAATATTATTGTACTGAATCAAGAGTATTGATTTGGGGGTCAATACAAAGTCATATTTATCAGATTTCAGGATAGAAAATGAAGAAAAGTGAAGAAAAGAAAGATATTTTTATTACTCTCACATTTTTCCTAATCTTAAGGTTTAGATTAAGGTCCAATTTCTTATCATAACTACAAGTCATACTTGCCTACTCCAAAAACAGAAATATGACAAACCTGAATCATATGGCCAGGGACAGGAATGCTTTGCTATCATTTAGTACTAAATATTTTTTCCATAGAGACCACTTTCAGATATGCTAGTAGTGCAACTATAAAGTTACTAGTAAGCTTTTTAGGATGGAGATATAAGAGATAATTTTTGGCAAGTAAAATTGAAGTGAGAATATAGACAAAGTACTCTGCCATTAATCACCTGTCACCTCTATGAGTAGCTCTAATTTTGAGAAATGTGTTCAATATATTGCCATTTTCTTTTCATTTCTCATGTTTTGAAACAAATGTTAAAAATCTCATTTATAAAGTAGATTTTTACATGAATATTTTGCCTACTTTCTTAAATTTGCACTCCATAATTAGTTATTGAGTGCATAGGTCCAAAATAAATGATAAGAAGATAAATATGTCCTTAAAAATTAAGATAAAGGAAAATGTCTTGAGATGATTTTTTTGTTTTCATGAAATCAACTTCCTACCTTTCCCTTCTACCAACTTCTTATGAAGTATTTTCCTGAATTAATAAATAACTTCTTAAAACTTTAATTTTGTTAGATTACATTCAATGCAATTTTTATATTAATTTTTTGCCATTTTGTAATCCATATTCTCTCCTTCCCTACCCACAAAAGGCAGATATGCCATGTTTTATATATGTTATCATATAATACATATTTAATGTTCATCATGTTGTGAAAAGAAGACACATATTACTTACCATATTGCTCACACTAGAAAAAACATTTATGGAGGAAATGAAATGGTTCTCCACATTTCACATTGCTTTACTTCATATAAGTCTTTCCAGGTTTTTTTGTGATCATCTTCCTTTGTCATTTCTAATGGCATGATATTATTCCATTACAAGCTTATACCACCACTTCTTTTTTAATTGAATTTATTCATATTTTTTTAGGATATTTTTCCATGTTTCTATGATTCATTTTCTTTCCCTCCCCTCTTTGCTTCCAGCTCCCAGAGCTGAAAAGCCATTCCACTGGGTGGTACAAATGTTGTCAATTGATATCTATTTCCATATTATTCATTTTTATTACAGAGTGATTTTTTAAAAGCCAAGATCCCAAAACACATGCCCATATATACATGTAATAAGTGACATCATATGTTTTTTAACATTTATTAATATTCATTTTTAACATGGTTACATGATTCATGCTCCTCCTTTCCCCTTCCCCCCCCCCCGCACTCCCCCCACCCATGGCTGATGCGCATTTCCACTAGTTTTGTCATGTGTCCTTGATCAAGACCAATTTCCAAATTGTTGGTAGTTGCATTGGTGTGGTAGTTTCGAGTCCACACCCTCAATCATGTCCACCGCGACCCATGCGTTCAAGCAGTTGTTTTTCTTATATGTTTCCTCTCCTGCAGTCCTTCCTCTGAATGTGGGCAACGTCTTTACCATAAATCCCTCAGAATTGTGCTGGGTCATTGTATTGCTGCTGGTACAGAGGTCCATTACATTCAATTTTACCACAGTATATCAGTCTCTGTGTACAGAGTTCTTCTGGCTCTGCTCTTTTCACTCTGCATCTGTTTCCGGAGGTCTCTCCAGTTCGCCTGGAACTCCTCCAGTTTATTATTCCTTTTAGCACAATAGTATTCCATCACCCACATATACCACAGTTTGTTCAGCCATTCCCCAATTGAAGGACATACCCTCCTTTTCCAAATTGTTGCCACCACAAAAAGCTCAGGTATGAATATTTTCATAAAAGTCTGTTTATCTATGATCTCTTTGGGGTACAAACCCAGCAATGGTGTGGCTGGATCAAAGGGCAGGCATTCTTTTATAGCCCTTTGAGAATGATTCCAAATTGCCAGCCAGAATGGCTGGATCAGTTCACAGCCCCACCAGCAATGCATTAATGTCCCAATTTTGCCACATCCCCTCCAACATTCATTACTCTCCCCTTCTTTCATTTTAGCCAATCTGCTAGGTGTGAGGTGATACCTCAGAGTTGTTTTGATTTGCATTT
>NC_058132.1:302856707-302936272 GCF_016433145.1 Gracilinanus agilis
ACCCACCTCATATGTGTTTCTTGTAGACAACATATGGTGGGATTTTGGTTTCTAATCCACTCTGCTATTTGCTTCTGTTTTATGAGCGAGTTCATCCCATTCACATTCAGAGTTATAATCATCAGTTGTGCATTTGCTGACATTTTTAAATCCTCCCCCATTCCTACCCCTTCTCCTTAAACTATTTCCTTTAAAACCAGTGGTTTGCTATTAAGACCCTATCCCTTATCCCCTCCCTTGATTAACTTCCCTTTCTATCCCCTCCCTTATTTTTCCCCCTCTTTTTGCTTTTAAAGGCCTTATGAATTCCCTCCCTCTTCTCCCCTCCCTTTTTTTGACCTCCCCACTCCCCTGCTCCCCTTGGTTTATCCCTTCTAACTTTCTCAGAAGGGTTAGATAAGAATTTTATGTCCCAATGGATAGTATAGCTACTCTTCCCTCTCCGGGTTGATTACACTGAGATTAACGTTTGATTATTACCTCTTTATGCTCTCTTCTTCTCCTTCAAATAGTATTTGTCCCCTCTCCCTCCCATGCCCTTTTTGTGTGTATTAGAATATTCTATTTTCTTATTCACTCAAGTTTCTCTTGGTGTCCCCTGCTATATACCCCCTCTTTCCCATCCCCCACGCCATCTTAGATTATTTAGTGTTCCACCCTCACCCTGTGAATTATTCTTCTGATTACTATAATAGTGAATATTATAATAGTGAATAGAGTTCACTACAGAGAATTATACATAACATTTCTCTACATAGGAATCCATATAATTAGATCTCACTGCGGCCCTTAAAAAGGCAAATTTAAAAATTATAAGTTTTCTTTCTTTCCCCTCTGTATCTTATTTACCTTTTCAGGTTTCTCTCGATTTTTGTGGTTTGATATCAAAGTTTCCATTTAGCCCTGGTCTTTTCTGTGCAAATACCTGGAATTCTTCAATTTTGTTGAATGCCCATACTTTCCCCTGGAAATATATAGTCAATTTTGATGGGTAGTTGATCTGTGGTTGCAGGCCCAGCTCTCTTGCCTTTCTAAATATCGTATTCCAAGCCTTGCGATCTTTTAGCGTGGAGCCTGCCAGATCCTGTGTGATCTTGATTGGTGCTCCTTGATATTTGAATTGTCTCTTTCTGGCTTTTCGTAAGATTTTTTCTTTTGCTTGAAAGGTTTTGAATTTGGCATTATTATTTCTAACCGTTTTCTTCTCTGGATCGAATGCAGTGGGTATTCTATGAATCCTTTCGATGTCTATATTGCCCTCTTGTTGTAGGACTTCAGGGCAATTTTGCTGAATAATTTCTTTTAGTATGGAGTCCAGGTTTCTATTAATTTCTGTTTTTTCTGGAAGACCAATTATTCTCAAATTGTCTCTTCTAGACTGGTTTTCTTGGTCTGTCACTGTCTCATTGAGATATTTCATGTTTCCTTCTATTTTTTCAGTCTTTTGACTTTGTTTTATTTGTTCTTGTTGTCTTGAGAGATCATTAGCTTCTACTTGCTGAATTCTAGCCTTTAGGGATTGATTTTCGGCTATAATCTTTTGGTTTTCGGCCATAATCTTCTGGTTTTCGGCCATAATCTTCTGGTATTCCTTTTCAATCTGGTCATTCCTGGTGTTCAATTGCAAGATTTTACCTTTTAAACAGTTATTTTCTTGCCAGATCTCTTCCATTTTCCTCAAAATCTCAGTTTTGAACTCTTCCATAGCTTGTTAGGAGTTTTCCTTATTTGAGGAGGGTCCAAATGCTTGTTTGTTCTCCTCTTCTGTTTGCTCGGTTATCTGGATTTTCTCTGTGTAAAAGTTGTCAAGTTTTAAAAGCTTCTTTTTCTTGTTGTTATTCTTTCTCTTCTGAGCATCCTGAGACTGGGTAGCCATCATTTGCACAGCAGCTTCTCAGGTTTATCCTCGCGCTCAGTGTCTGTCCGTGGTCTATTGGCTCCTGAGGTCTGAGTTCTGGTTTTCTCCAAGGTCAAGCCCCCTGGTGGACCCCCTTGCTTGCTTGATCCTCTGCAGGAGGTTCCTTTACAAGTCTCAGGGTGCTGCTTCCACAGTCGTATACCCGTCTGCACTGGTTCCCCACTCAGGTTTTCAGAGCTTTAGTTCCTGGTTGTGTCTGCCTCCACCCACGCCTCTGCCTGTGACTGTGCTCTCAGCCTGAGCTCTGAGCCCTGTGTCCACTCTCTGCTCCCGCGCTCAGATTTCGCGTGCGTTCTTTGGCTTATTGGGGTCCTAAATCTTGCTGCTCTCAGGAACAGGCCCTGGAGCTGCCAGTGACTTGATGGGTGCCCCAAACTTGCTCTATTTCTTTTTAGCTGGCTTTGGCACTATAGATGTTGTGTGTGGAGGGGGTGGGGGTGGGGTGGTTGCTCAGCCCGCGATTCAGTGAGAACTGTTTCACCCCTTTATAGCATGGAAATGCCTTGATTCCACGTACCTTCCACGCTGTGCCCTGTTGTGGGGTTCCTCCGTTTGTCTGGACTTTTTTTTATGACCCCTTGAGGAGTTTTGTGTGTTTTGGTCAGGAGAGGTTAAGAGCTACTTCTTACTCTGCCGCCATCTTAACCTGGAACAGACGTCATATGTTTTATTTTTGCATTTCTACTTCCATAGTTCTTTCTCTCAGTGTGGATATCATTCTTTTATATAAGTCCTTCAGGAGTGTCCTGGCTTGTTGCATTGCTACTAGTAGCAAAGTCTATTACATTGGATTTTTGCTCAGTGTTTTACTTTGTGTGTACAGTGTTCTGGTTCTACTCATTTCACTTTGCATCAGTTCATTGAGGTTCTCCCAGTTCATATGGAAAGCCTCCAGATCATCAATCCTTACAGCACAATAGTATTCCATCACCATCAGATACTGAATCAATAGACATCCTCTCATTTTCCAATTTTTTGAAACCACAAAGAGCACAGCTAAAAATATTTTTGCACACGTATTTTTGCTTATTATCTCAGTGGGGGTACAAACCCAGCAGTGGTATGGCTGGGTCAAAGGGTAGGCATTCTTTTAAAGCCCTTTGTGTTCTACCACAACTTCTGTAGCCATTCCCTAAATGATTGACATCTCTTCAGTTTCCAATCCTTTGTCACTACAAACACACACACACACACAGCCACTATAAATATTCTTATGCTTATAGGTTCTTTAACTATATCTTTAATCTCTTTGGAATATAGACTTAATGGTGGTATTGCCTGGTGAAAGGGTATGCACAGTTTGGTGACTCTTTGGACATGGTTCCACATTGTTCTCCAGAATGGTTCTATCAGTCACAGCTCTACCAACAGTTTATTAGTGTCCCAGTTTTTCCTCACTATCTTAATCATTTTCCATTTTTGACATGTTAGGCAATCTGGTGGGGACAGTTACAAGATAACTTTTCTAGTGCTTTCTAAGTAAAAACTATGTGATATAATGGTAAAAACCTAGGTTTAGAATCATAATAACTGGGCTTGAAATCCTGGTCCCCTTTCTGTATGACCTTTCTTACTATAGTAGATTGACTGCTAAATCTGCAGTTAGGAAGACCTGGATTCCAATCCTATACCTGTTAATTAATTCGGTGTTACTAAGCCATCCATTTCATTTGAGCCTCAATTTTCTCACCTGAAAAGAGAAATACTATAAGAATACTTATTTCATCTACTTAAAAAGACTTGCATGAGATAATAAAGATAAATTCCTTCAAAAACTTATTGTACTATATAAAAGTAAATAATTAATATTATCTGTCTTTCTCCTTTCTGATTTGGGAAATGAGGACTTTGGGGTAGATGCATTTCTAGTTCTAAATCCAATAAAACTATTTCTCCTAGGAGAGGAATTAATGTAGAAATAAATCAGAATCTTTTAAGAAAACCTAATTTCAGCTTTATATGCCCTCTCCCTTTTTAAACAATGAAAGCTTTCCAGACAAATCATAGAATGGCAGAGTGTAAAGGGAACTATCTCTGAATTTAAAGGACCTGCATTCCAATCGAGAAATATTAACTCTTATTATTATACATATAGTACCCTGGGAAAGTAATTTATCCTTGCTAGACCCATTTCTTCAAGTGTTAAATTAAGAAACAGGATTGGATAACTTATGAATTCTCTTCTAGGTAGAATAGAGCTATCCCAGCAATGAGATGTTTGAAGCAGAAATTGGATGGTTATTTCTTGGGAATGTTTTCTAAGAGATTTCTCTTTGATGATAGATTCTTGTGCTTTTCTTAAAACAGAGATTATAGGATTTCATTATATCTGGAAGGGGTCGCATGAATCATTTAGTCATTTTGCCTCATGGCTTCTTAATAGACAAGCAAAATTTTGCATCTGTATCCATATCTTTTGAGCATATATCATTGCTAGAATAGTTTAATGACCGAGAAAGTCCAAGACAAGATACTAAAATGGACATGCAATTAAACTTTGTCAAAGACCTGGATTTGAATTAGGATTCTAGTGTATAGTTGCTGTCTGGCCCAAAACAATTTGATTCTCTTTTCACTTATTTTATTATCTATATTACAGAGGTAAGAATATTTGATGAATCTACCTATCTAAGACTTGCTAGGAGAATAGCACCTTAAGTGAAGACATTGTATAAATGTGGGTTTTTACCGCTAGAGCTTGATAGAGATTAGAGTGAAAGTAACTCTTTTTCTTGTATTATCAGTCATAAGACAAATCTGCCAATCAATAAGCATTAATTAAATCACATAATATGCAACAGATTCAGTGTTGAATATGCTATTTATAAAGGAAAAGCGAAGACTACCTGACCTCAAGACTCTACATCCGAATTGGGGAGAAAACATATACATAAATAGTACATGTATGTCTCTGTTCATAGACTCTAATCTGTTTTAATTATTCCTAGAAAAATGAGGACCTCATCTGCATAGAACTGTATGCTCTGGTTGTTTGGTCAATGAGTATTTATTAAAGACCCATTATCTTTCCATTAAGAAATAAATTTTAGACCTACCTTTGACATTTCTTGACTTTTAAGTCATCTTTTTTTTTTAATTTATTTTTTAGAAAAGTTAACATGGTTTCATGATTCATGCTCTTACTTTCCCCTTCATCCCCTGCACTCCCCCCCACCCATAGCTTCTGCCCATTTCCACTGGTTTTAACATGTGTTATTGATCAAGACCCATTTCCAAATTGTTGATAGTTGCATTGGTGTGGTAGTTACCAGACTACATCCCCAATCATGTCCACCTCAGACCATGTGTTGAAACAGTTGCCCCTCTTCTAAGATTCCACTCCTGCACTTCTTCCTCTGAATGTGGGTAGCGTCCTTTTCCATAAATTCCTCAGAATTGTCCTGGGTAACTGCATTATTGCCAGTACAAAACTCCACCACATTCTATTTTACCACAGTGTATTGGTCTCTGTGTACAATGTTCTTCTGGCTCTGCTCCTTTCGCTCTGCATCCATTCCTGGAGGTCTTTCCAGTTCACATGGAATTCCTCCAGTTTATTATTCATTTGAGCACAATAGCATTCCATCACCAGCATATACCACAATTTGTTCATCCATTCCCCAATTGAAAGGCATACCCTCATTTTCTAGGTTTTTGCCACCACAAAAAGCACAGCTATAAATATTTTCGTACAAGTCTGTTTATCTATGATCTCCTTGGGGAACAAACCCAACAATGGTATGGCTGGATCAAAGGGCAGGCATTCTTTTATAGCCCTTTGAGCATAGTTCGAAATTTGCCATCCAGAATGGTTGGATGAGTTCACAACTCCACCAGCAATGCATTAATGTCCCAATTTTGCCACATCCCATCCAACATTTATTACCCTCCTCTGCTATCATTTTAGCCATTCTGCTAGGTGTGAGGTGATACCTCAGAGTTGTTTTGATTTGCATTTCTCTAATTATTAGAAATTTAGAACACTTTCTCATGTGCTTATTGACAGTTTTGATTTCTTTATCTGAAAATTGCCTGTTCATGTCTCTTGCCCATTTATCAATTGGGGAATGGCTTGATTTTTTATACAATTGGTTTAACTCCTTGTATATTTCAGTACTTAGACCCCTGTCAGAGTTTTTTGTTATAAAGATTTTTTTCCCAACTTGTTGTTTCCCTTATGATTTTGGCTACATTGTTTTTGTTCGTACAAAAGCTTTTAGTTTGATATAATCAAAACCATTTATTTTACATTTTGTAATTTTCTCTAACTCTTGCTTGTTTTTAAAAGCTTTCCTTTCCCAGAGATCTGACAAGTATACTATTCTGTGTTCAATAAACTTGTTTATGGTTTCCCTCTTCATATTCAAATCATTCAGTGATTCTGAATTTATCTTGGTGTAGGGTGTGAGATGTTGATCTAAGCCTAACCTCTACCATATATATTGTTTTCCAAATTTCCCAGCAGTTTTTGTCAAATAGTGGATTTTTTTCTCAAAAGTTGGACTCTTTGGGTTTATCATACACTGTCTTGCTGATTTCACTTAACCCAAGTCTATTCCACTCATCCACCCTTCTGTCTCTTAGCCAATACCATGCCGTTTTGATGACTGCTGCTTTATAGTATAGTTTAATATCTGGTACTGCTAGGCCATCTTCCTTCACATTTTTTTTTTCATTATTTCTCTTGATATTCTTGATATTTTTTATTCCATATGAACTTTATTATAGTTTTTTTTCTAATTCAGTAAAAAAGTTTTTTTGGGAGTTTGAGGGGTATGGTACTAAATAGGTAAATTAATTTGGGTAAAATGGTCATTTTTATTATGTTAGCTCATCCTACCCATGAGCAATCAATGTTTTTCCAATTGTTTAAATCTAGTTTTATTTGTTTGAAAGTGTTTTGTAGTATTTGAATAATTCCTGTGTTTGTTTTGGTAGATAGATTCCTAAGTATTTTATATTGTCTAGGGTGATTTTAAATGGTGTTTCTCTTTCTACCTCTTGCCGTTTTTATGTGTTGGAAATATAAAGAAATGCTGATGATTTATGTGCATTTATTTTGTATCCTGCAACTTTGCTAAAGTTGTTGATTATTTCTACTTGCTTTTTAGTTGATTCTCTAGGATTTTTTAAGTAGACCATCATATCATCTGCAAAGAGTGATAGCTTAGTCTCCTCCTTGCCCACTTTGATACCTTCAATTTCTTTTTCTTCTCTAATTGCTACTGCTAGTGTTTCTAGTACAATGTTGAATAATAGAGGTGATAATGGGCTTCCTTTTATCGCTCATGATCTTATTGGGAAGGCTTCTAATTTATCCCCATTGCATATGATGTTTGTTGATGGTTTTAGTTATTTTTACTGTTTATTATTTTTAGGAAAGGTCCTTCTATTCCTATGCTTTCCATTGTTTTCAATAGGAATGGTGTTGTGTTTTGTCAAAGGTTTTTTCAGCATCTATTGAGATAATCATGTGATTTTTGTTTGTTAGATTGTTTATATGTTTAATTATGTGAATGGTTTTCCTAATGTTGAACCATCCTTGTATTCCTAGTATAAATCCCAACTGATCATGATGGATAACCCTCTTGATCACATGCTGAAGTCTCTTTGCTAGTATTCTATTTAAGATTTTTGCATCTATGTTCATTAGGGAGATTGGTCTGTAGTTTTCTTTCTCTGTTTTTAATCTCCCTGGCTTTGGAATCAGTACCATATCTGTGTCATAAAAGGAATTTGGTAGGACTCCTTCTTTGCTTATTATATCAAAAAATTTGTATAGTATTGGGATTGGTTGCTCTTTGAATGTCTGATAGAATTCACTTGTGAATCCATCAGGCCCTGGTGATTTTTTTAGGAAGTTCTTTAATGGTTTGTTCAATTTCTTTTTCTGATATTGGATTATTTAAGTATACAATTTCTTTTGTTATTAATCTAGGCAATTTATATTTTTGTATATATTCCTCCATATCCCCTAGATTACTATATTTATTGCCATATAATTGAGGAAAATAGTTTTTAATGATTGCCTTAATTTCCCCTTCATTAGAAGTGAGGTCTCCCTTTTCATCTTTGATACTGTCAATTTGGTTTTCTTCTTTCCTTTTTTTATTAGATTGACCAGTACTTTATTTTAACTGTTTTTTCAAAATACCAGCTTCTATTATTATTTATTGATTCAATAATTCTTTTACTTTTGATTTTATTAATTTCTCCCTTGATTTTTAGTATTTCTAATTTAGGTTTCGTCCGGGGATTTTTAATTTGCTTGCTTTCTAGTTTTTAATTTGCGTGCCCAATTCATTAATTTCTGCCCTCCCTAATTCGTTAATATATGCACTCAAGGATATAAATTTTCGCCTGAGTACTCCCTTGTCTGCCTCCCATAGAGTTTTGTAGGATGGCTCATCATTGTCATTCTTGAAATTATTGATTGTTTCTTTTATTTCTTCTTTGACTTACTGGTTTTAGAGAATCATATTATTTAATTTCCAGTTAGTTTTTGATTTGCCTGTCCAGGCACTTACTAATTATTATTTTTATTGAATTCTGATCTGAGAAGTTTACATTTATTATTTCTGCTCTTTTACATTTGTTTGCAATGTTTCTATGCACTATTACATGGTCAATCTTTGTAAATGTACCATGTGAAGCTGAAAAGAAGGTTTATTCCTTTTTGTCCCTATTTATTTTTCTCCACATATCTATTAAATTTAATTTTTCTAGGACTTCATTCACTTCTCTTATCTCTTTCTTATTTATTTTCGGTTTGATTTATCTAGATCTGAAAGAGGAATATTAAGATCTCCTACTAGTATGGTTTTACTATCTATTTCCTTCTTGAGCTCTTCCAGTTTCTCCTTTAAGAATTTGGATGCTATGCCATTTGGTGCATATATATCAAGCAAGCACTGTTATTCCTCATTGTCTATGCTGCTTTTTATCAGTATGTAATTACCGTCCCTGTCTTTTTAAATTATATCTATTTTTACTTTGGTTTTGTCAGAAATCACAATTGCCTCTCCTGCCTTCTTTTTCTCACTTGAAGCCCAAAAGATTTTGCTCAAGCCATTTACCTTAAATTTGTGTATGTCCACCCGCCTCATATGTGTTTCTTGTAGACAACATATGGTAGGCTTTTGGTTTCTAATCCACTCTGCTATTTGCTTCTGTTTTATGGGCAAGTTCATCCCATTCACATTCAGAGTTATAATTATTAGTTGTGTATTTGCCGACATTTTGGTATCCTCTCCTAGTTCTTCCGCTTCTTCTTAGGCTATTTCCTTTTTAAGACAGTGGTTTTTTTTCGACCAGTCCCCCTTGTCCCCTTCCTTGATTTACTTCCCTTTCTACCCCCTCCCTTAGTATTCACTTTTTTCATTTTTAAGGCCTAATGAATTCCTCCCCCTTCTTCTCCCCTCCCTTTTTTTGACCTCCCCACTCCCTTGCTCCCCTTGATTTATCCATTCTGACTTTCTCAGTAGGATTATATAGAGTTTTATATCCCAATGGATATAGCTACTCTTCTCTCTCAGGGTTAATTACACTGAGAGTAAATTTTAAATATTACTTCTTAATGCTCTCTTCCTCTCCTTCTTATAATAGTATTCATCCTTTCCCCTTCCCATGCCCTCTTTGTGTTTAATAGAATATCTTATTTTTTCTTATTCATTCAAGTTTCTCTTGCTGTCCTCTACTATTCACCCTCCTCTTTCCCTCTCCCTATATCATCTTAGACCATTTAGTATTCCAACTTCTCCCTATGAATAATTCTTCTAATTACTATAATAGTGAATACTATAATAGTGAATAGAGTTCACTACAGATAATTATACATAACATTTCTCCACATAGGAATACAAATAATTAGGTGTTATCAAAGCCCTTAAAGTGGCAAATTTAAAAAAAAAGAAGAGTTTTCTTTCTTTCCCTTCTGTTTCTTATTTACCTTTTCATGTTTCTCTTGGGGGTTGGATATCAAACTTTCCATTTAGTCCTGGTCTTTTCTGGGCAAATACTTGGAAATATTCTATCTTGTTGAGTGCCCAAACTTTCCCCTGGAAGTATATAGTCAGTTTTGATGGGTAGTTGATCATTGTGTGTAGACCCAGTTTTCTTGCCTTTATGAATATCATATTCCAAGCCTTGTGGTCTTTTAGGGTAGAGGCTGCCAGATCCTTTGTGATACTGATTGGTGCTCCTTGATATCTGAATTTTCTCTTTCTGGTTTCCTGTAAATTTTTTTTCTTTTAATTGGAAGCTGTTGAATTTCACTATTATATTCCTGGGGGTTGTCTTTTCTGGGTCTAGTGTAGAGGGTGATTTATGGATCCTTTCAATGCCTATATTGTCTTCTTGTTATAGAACTTCAGGGCAGTTTTGCTGAAGGATTTCTTTTAGTATGGAGTCCTAATTTCTATTAAATTCTGCTTTTTCAGGAAGACCAATGATTCTCAAATCTTTTGTCTCTTCTAGACCTATTTTCTTGATCTGTCAATTTCTCATTGAGATATTTCATGTTTCCTTCTATTTTATTAGTCTTTTGACTTTGAATTTGTTTTATTTGTTCTTGCTGTCTTGAGAGATCATTGGCTTCTAATTGCCCAATTCTTGTCTTTATAGCCTGGTTTTCTGCTATAACATTTTGATTTCCCTTTTTGATTTGGTCTATCTTGTTTTCCAGGTGTTTGTTTTTGGTCTCCATTTTGTTTATCAATTCTTTTGATTTGGGGGCATCTTTTTAGAATTGCCCAATTCTAGCTTTTAGGGACTGCTTTTCCTTTTCCAATTGCAAAAACTGCCTTTTAAACTGTTATTTTCTTGCCAGATCTCTTCCATCTTTTTCAACATCTCAGATTTGAACTCTTCAAGAGCTTGTGACCAGTTTTCATTGTTTTGGGAAGGTTTGGATATGATTATTTGTTTGTTCTCCTCTGCTGTTTGCTCCGTTGTCTGGATTTTCTCTGTGTAAAAGTTGTTGAGTTTTAAAGATTTCTTCTTGCTGATCTTTCTCTTCTGGGGTTTCTGAGTCTGGCTTGCCATTTTTAGCCCAGTGCCCTTTCAGCTTTATCCTCACACCCAGGGTCTGTTTGTACTCTTTATGCTCCTCATGTCTCAGGTCTAGTTGTTCTCAGGGTCAAGCCTCCTGGTTGTCTCCTTGCTTGTTCCTCTGCCTGAAGCTCCTTTAATATATTCAGTGCGCTGCTTCCACAGTTGTGCACCCATCTTCACTGGGTCCCCACCCAAGACCTGTCTGAGCTCAGGATCCATACCCACTCCTGGACTTTTGATCTGTGTGTGAGCCTGCGCTCAGGGTCTGTGTTGAAAGTCCGTGCATTCCTTAGCCTCTTGGGGTCTTAAGTCTTGCTGCTCTCAGTATCTGGCCCTGGTGACCCCAGGTGGCTGCCAAGGACTTAATGGGTACCCCAAATTTGCTCTGAATCTTTTGAGCTGGCTTTGGCACTGTAGGTGGTGTGTGTGTGTGGGGGGGATGGAGGTTGCTCAACTCATGTTTTAGTGAAAGCTATTTCACCCCCTTATAGCATGGAAATGCCCCGATTCCACATACCTTCAATGCTGAGCCCTGTTGTGGGTCCCTTCACTCTTCTGGATTTGTTTTTATGTCTTCTAGAGGAGTCCTATATGTGTGAGTTAGGAGAGGTCAAACTGCTGCTTTTTACTCTGCCTCCATCTTAACCCTAAACCAATCTTATGTCATCTTTTTGATGGATAAATAGTTTCTTCAGTTAATAGAGTCCTGAACCTGGAGACAGGATAACCTAAACTGAAATCTTGCCTTATATATTTAATAGCTATATGATATTGGATCAGTCACTTAATCTCTATCTTTTAGTTTCCTCATCTACAAAATAGTGATAATAATGAAGCCTATATAATATGATAAAATTAGATTATTTTATAAAGTGCTTTGTAAACCTTAAAGCACTATATAAATGCTAGCCATTATTATGATTATGGTTATTATTGTTATTATTGACTTACCTCTCCTTACAATAAAGCAAACTCCAAGTGTATCTGTTTCTTCTACTACTTTCTTTTGAAGCATTATTTTTCTCCTTGATAAATTACTCATTTCATTTCCTCCTTTGTAAATTGTATGTTCCATGTATTAAGAGTCTGATATTTCTAACTTCTACCTTTTTCATATTTGCAGTTTTTTAATCTGTTCCTCTTAAAATATTAAATTTTAGGTCTTCAAAGGCCATTAGAATTTATAAAAAATGTATAAAATTATGGAGACCCTTAGGTCTAGGAATTACTGCCTCTGTTTCCCAAGAAGATCAAGGAAAAAAGGGAAAAAAACCTGTATCTTCCAAAATATTTATAACAGATCTCTGTGGTACTAAGAACTAAAAACTAAGGGGATATCCATAAATTGGGGAATAACTAAATAAATTGATGGTGATGAAATTCTGCTGCACTGTAAAAAAAAGCAGGATAATTAAAAAAAACCTTTGAAAGAACTACATGAGATAGTGAAAAGTGAAATAAGTAGAACTAAGAGAACATTATATACAGCTACAGATTCAAAATTTGAAAAATTACTTGTGAATGTTCACTTCCAGAGAAGGAACTGAAAAAATGGAAACACAGACAATATAGCTTTTAAATACATATCTGTTTGATGTATAATGCCTTCTTTGGTGTGGGGAGAGGAGGAAGGGGCTGAGATACGTAGAAATAAATTATATTAATAACAATTTTTAAGAAGAATGTGTCTATTTTACTTCTTACATTTTATATAGACTGAAACTATAGTTGAGGTCAAAGGACTTGCCCAAGGTCATAGATAGTAGCAGATCTTAGACTCTTATTCTGATTCTCTTTGCATTAAACTACTAAGACAAAAACTGCTAGATTGATCTTTCTTGCCAAATTCTCTGACCACATCACTCCCTTTGGAAATGTCTTTCCACCACCTCCTCTTAACAGTTGGCACCAGAGTGAATTTCTTTGTTTTTGTTTTTCAGAGCCACATGGCTCTTTTTCTTTTTGCCTTTTGATCTTTTATCCTTTGTGATGGTTCCACTCTTGGTCAATGGTTTTTCAGACTTCTAAGTGACAGGCTGCTGAGATAGATCAAAAGATTTCATGGTTCTTATATACCTAATCTTTCTTGCTTGTCTCTCTAACTGAATCAGTCTTAATTTAGGAGGAAAACTAACATCTTAAACAAAACATCAGTAGAAGGTTTTTATCTTTTTATAATAATTATTTATGATCATCATTCCTGAATTAAGTAATGGATATTTTACAAATTTTAATATAATACTAATTTTTAATTTTCTGCTTTTTTTCCCCTCTAAAGTTATAGGTCCTATAAAGATCAATCAATGCTCTTCTTGATATTCTTCCAGTCTAGCACTTAAAAATAAGTACTAAAGCATTTACTTTATAAAACAGACATTTTGATCAATATCTCAGAAACAGGCAACATGTTTAGATATTTTACCTACTTTCTTGGATTTGATCTTTATAATTAGTCATTGAGAGCACATTTTTTTTCTGTGGGATCTTGGGTCAAAAACCTAACTTTTTCATAGGTAAGCAAATAATTTAAGCATTATTTGAAACAGGGAGAAAAACATTTTGTGGGCTAGCCTCCCAATATATCCATTTCTCACTGAGCCTTCAAATTGTCTTATAAACTTTAAGATGTCAATTAAAGAGCATCAATTTTTTCTAGAAACTTCCAATTGGCATCAAAGACACAAGTATGTTTATATGAGGTCAGAGGATGGAGAAAGGTACTTTGTGACTCCAGGGTATGTGGTTGTTTCATAACTAAATTCAGAGCCCTTTCTGGATTGAAATACAAAACATTTCCATTTAGGTCAGCCAGTTCTGGGCACTTTTGAAAGTATAATTCAGTCAAGGTCATGTCCAAGGAAGTGATCATAGAATATAAAAGTTGGAAGAAAGCTAAAACATTTACTTTAACCTGTATTTGAAGAACACATTTACTTTTTATGCTATCCTTTAGAAGAAGTTATCAAACCTCTATCAAAAAACCATCCAGAAATGCTACCTATTATACCATGAAATAAGTCTATCTATTTTTTGGTCTATCATTTTTAGACTCTTTCCCCTTTACTGAGCCTAAAATTGCCTACTTGCAACTTTTATATCTTAGTTCCCATTTTCCTTTGGGGATAATCAGAGAATATTTAATAATTTACACTAATATAGTGAAACACAAAATTAAATTTTTTCTAACCAGGCCATCCAAACTTAGCTTCACCTAACAAATTCTTACATGATATTACATTCAGAAGCCTCAAAATTTCAATATAGAATGACAAATTCTAGTCACTGTTTTGTAGATATTTAATATTATGAGGTTATTCTTAATATTTTGTAAAATTAACCCATGGGAAGCAATAACAAACAACACTCACATTTCAATGTTACTCCGAGACTACAAATTTAAGTTTGTGCTCAGGTCCTATTAATTGAGAACTATTGAAATTTGCTTATCTTAATTGGATTCAGAATTTTAAGAGTCAAAATTTGAGTTTAACATTACCATGTTCCAAATAAAGGAAATCAGTTAACATTCTAAATAATTATAAAGATCCATCTTGTTCTTCAGGTGTAATGGGAGGATTCTACAAACTCTGAAACAGAAAAATCATAGAGCATAATGTTTGGTTTATATCATGCAGTTTAATTTTGACTATGTAAAAGCCTCAGATTAGCAAAGGTAATTTACATAGCCCATGATAATCTCAAAATAAAATAATATTGAATGTGATTGAAAATTACATATTTGAGGGATTAGAGCCAGATTTTGTGTGAAGAATGTGTTTTCCCCCCAATTCTTGCTTTTTATTCATACTTCCTCAGGGCCATGGAAAGTGCCAAAATTCTCTGGATTCCATTCAACTCTCTAAAAGATTTTAATTTGTAGAAAAGTTGCCTATCTGCATCTTAAAAATAATTACTAAATCAATTCATAGGTTTAGCATTCCCAACAAATACTTGCAGCAGATAAATATTTAAAGAATCACTGACAAAGAGCTAAAAGAGAAATCAGAAACCAATACCCTAATTTATAGATGAGGAAATGGAGGCCTAGAGAAAAGTAGTCTCTTATTCACAATTAAAATATCAATATGTCCCAACAGTATCATAAAAACAAAGAATAATAAGTTGCAATTCCAGAAATGTAGTCATTGTTCCAGTAGTCTGTCTCACCTTTATTGGGACTGTATTTAAACATTGGGATGATTTTAAAACTAACCTACCTACTTGTTAACTACAGAGATGATTTGTCCCTACATCTACAGAAGATAAATGTTGTGGGTAGCTCCAGGTAAAATTCTGGGTTTGTCAGGAAAACCAGAAATCAAGAAACAATGAACTCTGTCTTTGGGGAAAATCATGGTTAATTGTTGAACATGAGTTTTTTGCTTATTTTTTCCCATGACCCATTTTTAATCTTCATTCCATTAAAAAAATCATCCTGAAGCTAACTGCTGCCTCATTCCCTTTTGGAACTATAGTCCTTGAACTATAATACACTATATCCATAAAAGTATATAGAAGAACAGATGGTATAAATATTTGGAAATACGTAAATGTAATCCAGGATTAGCTGTTAGAGCTACAAATATTGGCTCAGTGTTGCTTATTGTTCACACAAGGCAATTTTCATTAAGGAGATACCCTGGACAAATGCTTCATGCTTTAAAATTGACCATTTTGAGTCCAACAACATAACAGTCTCATAATTGTTATATAAACTTAACCACGCCACTCGACAACAGAGACAAGGTGTTCCAGAGAGGTCATTAGGCACAGAGAGATTACAAAGAAGAACCACCCCCCCCATCCAAAAAAATCCAAGAACATATATGTAAATAATAAATACAACTTGATGCATTAGCCTCCTAAATTTGTGATGTTTTGATTTGATTATCTTTGTGAGCCTTCTTTTCACTATTTGTTTTTTATTTTACTTATTTAACAAACCCAAGAAATGTTCATTCAAATTGAATGTAATTCTGTCCTTGTGAGGACTTTGCACTTAATGGGTGTTTAATGAGTATTTGGACTGCTCTCAGTAAATTATTTTCTGATCATATTTCTCAATTGTATTTTGTGTCAACTAACATTGCAAATGAATGCTTTATAAGGAGTATATGCAGGCATTCATTAATTTCTGGGAGAGTAAAAAAGGAAAAGTAATACATAAATAGCATACTTGGCATGGTAAATGGATTACTGGATTTAGAGTCAGAAGGATCTGTGTACGAATTCTATGTCAGACACAAATTATTTAACCCTGAGCAAATCACCTAGCCTTTGTGCTTCATTTTACTCATATATAAAATGAGGGGAGTTTATTCTATGGCCTCTGAATTTCCATTTAGTTCTTAATCCATGTTGCATGATCAATCATGTGAAGGAACTATGTGCCAGATCAACTATTTAATCATTTTTGTATGTACCATGGATCCATTTTTCAGTTTGCTGACATTCGTAGACCTCTTCTCAGCCTAAAGTGTTTTCTGGAAAAAATGCTGCAAAATGTCTAGCTGTTTTTTTTTTTTAATTCTTATTTTTAAAATATTTTCCCTTTTTACCTACTTTATTTTCTTTCCCTCTCCTCTTGCCCCTGCCTCCTGGATCCAATAAGCACTTACATTGGATTATACAAATGTTATCACTTATACCTATATCAATATTTTTCATTTTTGCAATAGAGCAATATTTTAAAAGTAAAACCCTCAATTATAATCCATATAAACAGATAAGTCATTTGTTTTTCTTCTGTGTTTCTACTCCCACTGTTCTTCCTCATAATGTGAACAAAATTTTTTCTCCCAAGTCCCTTGAGATTGTTTTGTAGTAGCAAAAGTCCATTACATTGGATTGTTCCACAAATGTTTCACTTTCTGTGTATATTATTCTCTTGTTTCTGCTCATTTCACTCCACCTCAGTTTTTGGAGGTTCTTCCAGTTCACATGGAAATCTTCTAGTTCATCATTTATTTTAGCACAATAGTATTCCATCACCATCAGATACCACAATTTGTTCAACCATACCCCAAACAAGAGATACCTCCTCATTTTCCATTTTTTCCATCACAAAGAGTATGGCCATGAATATTTTTGTACAAACATTTTTCGCTATGATCTATTTAGGGTACAAACCTAGTAGTGGTATTCCTGGATTAAAGGGTAGGCATTCTTTTAAAGCCCTTTGGGCATACTTCCAAATTGCCTTCCAGAATGGTTGGATCAATTCAGAGCTCCACTAGTAGTGTTTTTGCCACATCCCCTCCAGCATTTATTATTTTCATTTACTGTCATATCCACCAATCTGCTAAGCAGGAGGTGGTATCTCAGCATTGTTTTGATTTGCATTTCTCTATTCAGGAAGGATGTAGAACACTTTTCATGTGATTATTGATAGTTTTGATTTCTTCATCTGAAGCTTGCCTATTCATGTCCCTTAAAAATGTCTAGTTTTTTATAGGAGACCACTTATATTGAAATTCATTCTATCCGATCTATCCATCCATTTGTCAACCGCATATGTATGTATGTATATATATATGTACACATATATATATGTGAATATATTTTTTGCTTATTTTAATTAATTAATTAAATTAATTTAGAATATTTTTCCATGGTTATATGATTCATATTCTTTCCCTACTCTCCTCCTTCCCCCCTCCCATAGCCAATGAGCAATTTAACTGGGTTTTACTTGTGTAATTGATCAATACCTATCTCCATATTATTAATATTTGTATTAGAGTGACCATTTAGAGCAGTGATTCCTAAAGTGGGTGCTACCGCCCCCTGGTGGGTGCTGCAGTGATCCATGGGGCCAATGATGGCCACAGGTGCATTCATCTTTCCTATTAATTGCTATTAAAATAAAAAAAAAATAATTTCCATGGGGCTAAGTAATATTTTTTTCTGGAAAGGGGGCAGTAGACCAAAAAAGTTTGGGAACCACTGATTTAGAATCTACATCCCAAATCATAAGCCCATCAAATCATATGATCAAGGAAATGTTTTCTTCTATGTTTCTACTCCCCAAGTTCTTTCTCTGAATGTTGATAATGTTCTTTCTCATAAATCCCTCAAAATTGTCCAGGATCATTGCATTGCTGCTAGTAGAGAAGTCCATTACATTTGATTGTGCCACAGTGTATCAGTCTCTGTGTATAATGTTCTCCTGCTTCTGTTCCTTTTGCTCTGCATCAGTTCCTGGAGGTCATTCCAATTCACATGGCAATTGAAGGGCAACTCCTCATTTTCCAATTTTTTGCCACCAACAAAGAGCACAGCTATAAATATTTTTGTACAAGTATTTTTCCTTATTATCTCTTTGGAGTACAGACCGAGCCTCTGTGGCTGGGTCAAAGGGCAGGCAGTCACTTAAAGCCCTTTGGGCATAGTTGCAAATTGTCTTTCCAGAATGGTTGGATAAATTCACAACTCCACCAGCAATGCATTAGTGTCCCAATTTTGCCACATCCTTTCCAACATTTATTACTTTCCTTTGCTGTCTTATTGCCAACCTGCTTGGTATGAGGTGGTACCTCAGAATTGTTTTGACTTGCATTTCTCTAATTATAAGAGATTTAGACCACTTTTTCATGTCCTTATTGATAGTTTTGATATCTTTATCTGAAAACTCCCTTTTCATGTCTCTTACCCATTTATAATTTTGTTTTTTGTACAATTTTTTGTACAGTTTTTTGTACGATTTTTTGTACAATTAGTTTAGTTCCTTACATATTTGAGAAATTAGAACTTTGTAGGAGGTTTTTGTTATAAAGGCTTCCCCCCCAATTTGTTGCTTCCCTTCTAATTTTAGATGCATTGGTTTGGTTTGTATAAAAAACTTTTTAATTTAATGTAATCAATATTATTCATTTTACATTTTGTGCTATTCTCTATTTCTAGCTTAGTCTTAAATATTTTCTTTCCCAGAGATATGACAGATACACTATTCTATGTTCACCTAATTTACTTAAAGTTCTCTTCTTTATATTTAAGTCATTTACCATTCCAAATTTATTTTGGTATAGGGTGTGAGATATTGATCTAGACCTAGTCTCTCCCATATTGTTTTCAAATTTTCCCAGCAGTTTTTGTCAAACAGTGGGTTCTTGTCCCCAAAACTGGCATTTTTGGGTTTATCATATACTATCTTGCTGAGGACATTTAGCCCAAGTCTATTCCATTGATCTTCCTTTCTGTCTCTTAGCCAGTAACATATTGTTTTGATGACCACTGCTTTATAGTACAGTTTCAGATCTGATACTGCTAGGTCACCATTCTTCATATTTTTTTCATTATTTCCTTTGATATTATTGAACTTTTGTTCTTCCAAATGAACTTTGTTATAATATTTTTTCTAATTCAATGAAAAAAGTTTCTTAGTAGTTTGAGAGGTATGGAGCTGAATAAGTACATTAATTTGAATAAAATTATCATTTTTATTATGTTAGCTCATCCTACCCATGAGCAATTAAAGTTTTTCCAATTTTTAAATCTAGTTTTAATTGTGTGGAAAGTGTTTTGTAGTTGTGTTCATATAATTATTGTGTTTGTCTTGGCAAATAGATTCCTAAATATTTTATATTGTTTAGGGTGATTTTATTGATATCTATTTAGATGGTGATAAACCAATCTATCTTTCATCTATTGTTTAAAATGATTGTTGAATAAATATTCATAATTTAGTTATTCTGCTATCCCCTTCCTTCACCTCTAAGTCTACAAACCTCATTTTAAGAACCCACGGAGGAAGATTTTTCATGTAGTTAACTCCTATATGACATTAAATTATAATAATGTACAGAAGAAAGAAAATTAGTTATTGAATTAGACTCAGATTCAAATCCTGTCTCTAGTATTTTCCTCTATGACCTTATACAATTTTTAAAAATTTTTTGATTAATTTTTTATTTTTAGAAAAATTTTCCATGGTTACATAATTCATGTTTTTACTTTACCCTTCACCCCCTCAAACTTATACAATTAAGGACCCTTGTCCTTAGTTTCATTAAGTATAAAATCAGTGAATTTAGCTAAATATCCTTTAACATTCTTTACACCTTTAACCTTAAGTTCCTATGAAAATTGAATCTAAAAGTTCTTTTTTCTGTCATCATAAAACATATGGATACTATTTTATTATACTATGATTGTATTTCAGTTATTACTGAATCTACTTATAGTTAGTCTTTTAAATGTTTTATCTTATTTTCCCTCAGAATCTTATTTCTTAATTAAAAGTTTATAAATATATTGTTTTAAGAGTTTGAAGGTGTGTTCAGAAGATTTGTTTCAACTTCTTTTCTCTAGAAGGCTTTACAGCTGTGGAAATGTACAAATGAGTTATTTGATTCCCAGAGTCCCCAAGCTGTCTAGGTAAATGTAATGGTAAAGAAGTAATTAAAATTCTGCCTGAGATATTTCCTGAAACTGCTCCTTCAACTACTCCAATTCTCTTAGAACTACTAATGTTATGGGTGAAATTATATTGTCTGTCCATATTGAAGATAGGCAATAATGAAAAGAGCTTTCTAAGGAAGTCTATTTTCAACTATAGGGAAGAATTTCTAATTTTTTGAGAATGGTAGCTAATGTGTTGTGTTATACTCTAAATCTAACTGAAAGAAAGTGAAACTCTGAGGCCTGAACATGCCATGGGCCTCATTCCTGACTTTTAAAGTAGTTTAATTCATGCTGCTTATGAGTATGTTAACCATCATGTAACAGGACAACATTTCTAATGGTGAAGTCTAATAATTGAGACTGTATAACAACAAAGAAACTAGGCAGTTTTCAAACTACTAAGTGGCTTAGGTTCTTGCTAAAGAGAAGGGATAAAAGTAGTCACTTTGAAGAGAGTCTTTAAAGAATTCTCTAAACAACATGGCTTTGCGACTGGGTACCAGAAGAAGTAGATAAACTGTCCTTACACCTTAGCAGAGCTGTAATTGCGGATAAAAAGCAGTTAAGGATAGGAACTGGTAGTCACAGCAAAGAAGAGTTTGATGTTGTGAGTGCAATCATACTGAGAGAAAATATCCAAAAGGGAAATCAATATCTGTCTTTAGCCAATCTATGGTAATGATAAGACAATTGTGTTGGTGACTTCTTTGATTTCTTACTCACATTTACCCCACTTACCCTTGTCACACATCATTGTATCTACATCTATAACATCTCCCATTTATGCTCCCTTTTCTCTACTCATGGGACTTATATAGATTTTTCAATACCTGTTACCTATACTATTGCCATATCCTTAAAGTTTATTTCACTGCCTAAAGTCTTTTCTCACTTCAAGATATTCTTCACTCAACTGTCAGTGCTTGCTTGTTTCTTTTCCCCCGCTAAAGTACAGAACTGATAAGATCATATCCTGACCTAATACACACTAATGTTTGCTTATTCCTCCAGCAACAGATATAAATTCTCTCTTTGACAATTAGTGACCTTCACAACGTTGCCCCTTTCTACTTTACCAGGTGTCTTTTTATTTTATTCTATTTTATTCCTGTCTAAAAATTCAACTTTGTAGTGAACTCCTTGATATTCTTCACAAAAATCACCTCATTTCCTATCTGAATCTCTATACTGTCTCTCCCCTAGGTCTACAATGTTTTCCTTCCTCTTCCATACCTCTTAAATTCCCTAGCTTTCTTCAAGACTCAACTCAAATCTCAGATTCTATAGGAGGTTTTTTTTTCTTTTATCTCTTTCCATTTACTCTCTATTTACTTTGAATGTACTTAGTTATTTACTTGTGGCTCCACACATGCATAGACATATGGACATACCTTCTTCATTAGATTGCGAGCTCCTTAAAGAGAACCATATTTATGCCTTCCCTTTTATCCCAAACACTATGCTGCAAAGTAAGAATTTTATAAAATGGTATAACAATAAAGAGAGCCAACTGACCAATGTTATGATAGAGGAGAGAGAGAGAGAGAGAGAGAGAGAGAGAGAGAGAGAGAGAGAGAGAGAGAGAGAGAGTCTATGAGGTGAGACTCTCTTCTAGCTCTCCCCTCCCACAAAATATACACTCTGGGAGACTTTAAGGGGGTGTTACCCCAAAACTGAGTGACCTGGATGGCCATGCTGCCCCACAGGAGTTGGGGGCTAGGCTTCCCTATAAGATGAGGTATGTGGTACCCCAGTCCAATTCTGAATGAGGAAAGGATTCACCCAAGATTACCCTGAGGTCAATCAACTTTACAGTGGGTGGTCTGGCTTCAAGATGGAGGCACCCAGACCAAACTGTGGTTCCCCTCCCCCTCATTGTCTCTCAGGGACTCTGGAACGATATCTGACTAATGAATGGTTTTTATTAATCACAATTCAGGGATTAGGGGAAAGCATGAAGGGCAGAGGGATTTTGGGGTGCCTTCTTCTTTATTTCTATGGAGTCCATCACTTGGGTGGGAACCTTTGAGGTTCCCACTCCCAAGCTTCTTCTCCCCTCCTTCTTCTTCTGATTATATTTCTATTATTCTATTTCTATCCCTTTTTATAATTACAAGTTTTTACTGAAAGGGGGTCTCTCAGCAAGGTTGGGAAATGGGAGAAGGAGACTAAGAGATTGTTCCCAAAATGGACTCCAAAAAGTTAGCTGACTAGATGATTGAAGTCTTGCTGGGAGATATGTGTTGGAATCTTTGACCATGGAATCAGGGTTTCAATATGCAAAGAAAGATCCTCAGGAAGCCCTCAGGACCGGATTCGAGCTGAGATGTCCTCCTCCTTTCTCCTTCCAGTCCTCCCTGGAAGACCTCCCATCTCCTTCTTTCTCTGAGAAAACCCCCAGAATCCCCCTGATCTCAACTGTCACCAACTCTCAGCCACTCCTTCTTTGGTTCCTTTTGTCCCATCCCCCTAGCACAAATCCCATCCTTACAATGCTTTTGTATTGGGTGAGTCACTGTGACTCCCCAAAGGATTAAGAGGGGAGGAGAAAGTAGTTCTTTATAACCCTATATTGATAAGATAAGAGAAGTGTATAACTGTGCTGAACAGCAGTCCAGCCCAGCACAAGACCATGAGGTGAAATGAAGGTATGACTTTTACATTTGAGAGTAAGTATATCCCTCTACTCCAGAGGGGACCCATGAGATAGCTTGATATCAGCACTCTAGAGCTGTGTTTCCCAAACTTTTTTGGCCTACCGCCCCCTTTCCAGAAAAAATATAACTTAGGCCCCTGGAAATTATTTTTTTTATTTTAATAGCAATTAATAGGAAAGATAAATGCACCCATGGCCATCACCGCCTCCCTGAATTGCTGCAGCACCCACCAGGGGGTGGTAGCACCCACTTTGGGAATCACTGCTCTAGAGGAATATACCTTTCATCCCAAGATAGTTATAGTTTTGCTCTTAGGAAGTATTGACAAAAAAATGAAGGTTATATGATTTACAATGTTTCAGGACATCACATTTTTTGCCCTATAAATATATTTAACATATACTTATTGATTACAAAAATTCTACCAATACTTCCCTAGTTTATCTGCTTAAAGCTTTTTTCTCTGGAAAGGGAGTTAGCAAGGTATGATTATTTTTTAAATTTCTGTGTAAATGTGTGATTCTTATTGGGAAAATTTTTAGATTTAAAGAAATGGAAATAATTTGGATAGAATATGAGAATACCAAGCCCTTAAAGAAGGTTGGAATTAGAAAAGGAATGGAATGAATGACGAAAAAAGGAATAGGAGAGAGAAGAAAAAATCTGGGAATGTTTAATATTACTTGGCATTTACCCATAAAGTATTAGCAATAGGACTTGGAGTTAGACAACTAGATTGACTAACTCTATTCATAACCTTTAGTAAACTTACCTAAATGCTATCTATCATAATATATTTTTATTTAGTGAAGTATGTAACAAGATGATCTTTTAGGAACCTTAAAACTGAAACATTTTTATGATTTATTGTTATACATAATAATTAGTAGATGTCATGGCATGATCATAAAAAATCCTGTTTTGAATCAGAAGACTCAATTTCAATTCTGACCTTTACCAAAAGAGATATATTATGACATGTGCTCAGTCATAAGTATTTTTTATTTTGTTATTGAAGTTAGCTATTCCATTTCCTCTATAAACCAAAAATAAAATACAAAATAGAAACCATTTTTGTATTTATATCTAGGCATCTCTTTGGCTTGGTATATGAATTTCTATGCTTCAGTGTATATGTGATACATTATTAAAAGTGTGCTTTAAAAATGTGAGAATTTAGTTGATGTCATCATTTATGCCAAATAAGACTCATAGAAGAAGATGTTTTAAAGAAATGTACTTAAGACTTTTTTTTAAATAAATATTTTTTAAACTTTTTTATAACACATCTCATGAAAACCCCGAGGAGTCAAAAGAGCATTCTCTTCTAGGAAAGAGTAAACCCTGACAGAGTGTGTAAAGGCTATATAGCAGGGGTCAGCAACCTTTTTGGCCTTGAGAGCCATAAACACCACATTTTTTAAAATGTAATTTTGTGAGAACCATACAGTGCTCACAGTGCAAGCTCCTGTAACAGTGTGTGCTTCTGTAACAGTGCCTGAAAAAACATTGACTTTATGGCTCCTGCAGAAAGAGCCATATCTGGCCCTCAAAAGAGCCAGATATGGCTCCAAAGCCATACGTTGCCAACACCTGCTATATAGGAAAGAATGAAAAGAACTATGTATAAAGGCTCATGACTAAAGTTCATTCTATGGCTATGAAATTTGGTTTCCTAAGATTTGAGTCTTATCTTTATTTATTAAAATAATTGATATTTTACTTAAAACCAAGATATTAATGTTTCAAGACTTTTATTGTTTTGGTTCTTAACCTGACATCTACTACCTCTATTTAAAGATTGCTAATATATCATTGACAAATTTTGCTTGCTTGATCTAGTCTCACTTGAATGATTGTTTTGATTTTCCTATTATCATTAGAAACCTTTAACATGATAAAAAGAAAAAGAAATATTGGCCTTGAGAACAAAATGCAAATACTGTCGTGATTTAATAATATGCTGATAATTCATAGATATTACCTGGTTTATGGTAAATTGGTAAATGCTTCAACATTAAGTATTCAACATTTCACTAATGAAATTCTCTCATCAATACAGATAGGAAGCCAAGTGCACCTTAGTAGATGAGTGATGGGTTGGTACACACTGGATACAACTCTTATCCCAAATATCTCTTGGGGATGGCCAACCCTCTGGGTGGCTCTATAAAAAATCCTCTTGAATTTTATTTTATAATGGATATGGCTTCCATTACAGAGTATATTTCAAGAAATATTTCCTAGTCAGTTGGGCCTAATGAGTTTTCTACTGCCAAAGTATTAGATAACTTGGGACCTATGCCACACCATGATGAAACTCTGAAGTAAGGCTTTCCTTAGATGTGATCATGCTCTCCATGCATTAATAGAATGAAACTTGTTTTAAGCAAAAATCATTAAATACTCTGGAGATAGCTTCGTCTTCCCCAATAAGTTTAAAACTAAAGAGACAACACCAATGGTGTACAGGTCACCATAGGAAACAAATTGACTTTACTGTTTGTCCTAGGTTTTTTTGGATTAAAATATTTTACTACCAATAGGGGCATTTTGGATATTCTTATGCAAGCTATAATGCATTATTTGATATGTTTGAAGTATTTAAAAGAACTTTAGAATTTGGGCAAAGGTGTTTTATTAAGAATTATTGAGGTTTTATATGTTTATAGGTAGATTTATGAGAAGAAATGATCAATATGTATTCTTAATATTTTATTTAAAATTATTTCAGAAATTTTAGCTTATTATGTTTATTTCCAAATGTTTTCTTCCTCATCTTATATTGACCAAGACATTCCTTGAAACAGAAATTTTTTAATATATTTTTGAATTAATTTTTTATTTTTTGAAAAATTGTCCATGGTTACATAATTCATGTTTTTACTTTACCCTTCACTCCCTCAAACTAACCCTCTCCCCATTGCTAACCCACATTTCCACTGGTTTTAACATGTGTGGTCAGTCAAGACTTATTTAAATATTATTGATAGTTATATTGGTGTGGTCCTTTCAGGTCTACATCCCCAATCATGTCCTCATCAACACAAGTGTTCAAGCAGTTGTTTTCCTTCTGTGTTTCCTCTCCTGTAGTTCTTCCTCTGCATGTGGGTAGCATTCTTTTCCATAAATCTCTCAAAATTGTCTTGGGTCATTGCATTGCTGCTAGTACAGACATCCATTACATTTGATTTTACCACAGTGCATCAGTCTCTGTGTACAACGTTCTTCTGGCTCTGCTCCTTTCACTCTGCATCAATTCCTGGAGGTCTTTCCAGTTTACATGGAATTCCTCCAGTTTATTATTCCTTTGAACACAATAGGATTCCATCACCAACATATTCCACAATTTCTTCAGCCATTCCCTAATTGAATGGCATACCCTCACTTTTCAGTTTTTTGCCACCACAAAGAGTGCAGCTATAAATATTTTTGTACAAGAGTGTTTATCTATGATCTCTTTGGGGAACAAACATTAAAAAGTTTTTGTGCAAACAAAAACAATGCAACCAAAATCAGAAGGGAAACAACAAACTGGGAAAAAATCTTTATAACAAAAAATTGTGACAGAGGTCTAATTACTCAAACATACAAGGAGCTAAATCAATTGTATACAAAATCAAGCCATTCCCCAATTGATAAATGGGCAAGGGACATGAATAGGCAATTTTCAGATAAAGAAATCAAAAGTATCAATAAGCACATGAGAAAGTGTTCTAAATCTCTAACAATTAAGGAAATGCAAATCAAAACCACTCTGAGGTATCACCTCACACCTAGCAGATTGGCTAAAATGACAGCAGTGGAGAGTAATGAATGTTGGAAGGGATGCGGCAAAATTGGGACATTAACACATTGCTGGTGGAGTTGTGAACTGATCCAAACATTCTGGATGGCAATTTGGAATTATGCCAAAAGAGTAATAAAAGAATGCCTACCCTTTGATCCAGCCATACCATTGCTGGGTTTGTACCCCAAAGAGATCATAGATCAACAGAAATTTTTTAAAAGTGAAATAAGATAAAAGAAAGTTTAAGAAATCTAACCACATGGTCAGTTCCATTTGGTAGTATATATCTTCCCTCATTTCCCTAGTTGAATTCATTTTTTTAAATTTATTTATTTTTTAACATTTATTAATGATCATTTTTAACATGGTTACATGATTCATGCTCCTACTTTCCCCTTCACACCCCGCACTCCCCCCACCCATGGCCGACGCACATTTCCACTGGTTTTGTCATGTGTCCTTGATCAAGACCTATTTCCAAATTGTTGGTGGTTGCATTGGTGTGGTAATTTCGAGTCCACATTCCCAATCATGTCCACCCCGACCCATACATTCAAACAGTTGCTTTTCTTATATGTTTCCTCTCCTGCAGTCCTTCCTCTGAATGTGGGTAGCATCTTTACCATAAATCCCTCAGAGCTGTCCTGGGTCATTGCATTGTTGCTGGTACAGAAGCCCATTACATTCGATTTAACCACAGTAGATCAGTCTCTGTGTACAATGTCCTTCTGGCTCTGCTCCTTTCGCTCTGCATCAGTTCCTGGAGGTCTCTCCAGTTCACAGCTCCACCAGCAATGCATTAATGTCCCAATTTTGCCACATCCCCTCCAACATTCATTACTCTCCCCTTCTTTCATTTTAGTCAATCTGCTAGGTGTGAGGTGATACCTCAGAGTTGTTTTGATTTGCATTTCTCTAATTATTAGAGATTTGGAACACTTTCTCATGTACTTATTGATACTTTTGATTTCTTTACATGAAAATTACCTATTCATGTCACTTGCCTATTTATCAATTGGGGAATGGCTTGATTTTTTATACAATTGCTTTAACTCCTTGTATATTTGAGTAATTAGACCCCTGTCAGAGTTTTTCGTTATAAAGATTTTTTCCCAATTTGTTGTTTCCCTCCTGATTTTGACTACATTGTTTTTGTTTGTACAAAAGCTTTTTAGTTTAATATAATCAAAACCATTTAATTTACATTTTGTAATTTTCTCTGACTCTTGCTTGGTTTTAAAGTCTTTCCTTTCCCAGAGATCTGACAAGTATACTATTCTGTGTTCACTTAACTTATTTATAGTTTCCCTCTTTATATTCAAGTCGTTCACCCATTCTGAATTTATCTTGGTGTAGGGTGTGAGATGTTGACCTAAACCTAATCTCTCCCATATTGTTTTCCAAATTTCCCAGCAGTTTTTTTCAAATAGTGGATTCATGTCCCAAAAGTTGGGCTCTTTGGGTTTATCATACACTGTCTTGCTGATGTCATTTACCCCAAGTCTATTCCATTGATCCTCCTCTCTGTCTCTTAGCCAGTAACATATTGTTTTGATGACTGCTGCTTTATAGTATAGTTTAATATCTGGTACTGCTAGGCCCCCTTCCTTCACATTTTTTTCATTATTTCTCTTGATATTCTTGATCTTTTGTTATTCCAAATGAAATTTGTTATAGTATTTTCTAATTCAGTAAAGAAGTTTTTTGGTAGCTTGATAGGTATGGCACTAAATAGGTAAATTAATTTGGGTAGAATTGTCATTTTTATTATGTTAGCTCGACCTACCTATGAGCAATCAATGGCTTTCCAATTGTTTAGATCCAGTTTTATTTGTTTGGAAAGTGTTTTGTAGTTGTTTTCATATAATTGCTGTGTTTGTTTTGGTAGATAGATTCCTAAGTATTTTATATTGTCTAGGGTGATTTTAAATGGTGCTTCTCTTTCTACTTCTTGCTGCTCTGGTGTGTTGGAAATGTATAGAAATGCTGATGATTTATGTGCATTTATTTTGTATCCTGCAACTTTGCTAAAGTTGTTGATTATTTCTACAAGCTTCTTAGTTGATTCTCTAAGATTTTTTAAGTAGACCATCATATCATCTGCAAAGAGTGATAGCTTAGTCTCCTCATAATCTATTTTGATACCTTCAATTTTTTTTCTTCTCTAATTGCTACTGCTAGTGTTTCTAGTACAATGTTAAATAAAAGAGGTCATAATGGGCATCCTTGTTTCACTCCTGATCTTTTTGGGAAGGCTTCTAATTTATCCCCATTGCATATGACGCTTGTTGATGGTTTTAGTTATATACTGTTTATGATTTTTAGGAAAGGTCCTTCTATTCCTATACTTTTCAGTGTTTCCAATAGGAATGGATGCTGTATTTTGTCAAAGTCTTTTTCAGCATCTAATGAGATAATCATGTGATTTTTCTTTCTAAGACTATTGACAATTGGTCAATTATGTCAATGGTTTTCCTAATGTTGAACCATTCTTGCATTCCAGGTATAAATCCCACCTGATCATGGTGGATGATCTTCTTAATTACTTGCTGGAGTCTCTTTGCCAGTATTCTATTTAAGATTTTTGCATCTATGTTCATTAGGGAGATTGGTCTGTAGTTTTCTTTCTCTGTTTTTGATCTCCCTGGCTTTGGGATCAGTACCATATTCGTGTCATGAAAGGAATTTGGTAGGACTCCTTCTTTGCTTATCATATCAAATAATTTGTATAGTATTGGGATTAGTTGCTCTTTGAATATCTGATAGAATTCACTTGTGAATCCATCAGGCCCTGGCGATTTTTTCTTAGGGAGTTCTTTGATGGCTTGTTCAATTTCTTTTTCTGATATGGGATTATTTAGGTATTCTATTTCTTCTGCTGTTAATCTAGGCAGTTTATATTTTTGTAAATGTTCATCCATATCTCCTAAATTGTTATATTTATTGCCATATAATTGGGCAAAATAGTTTTTAATGATTGCCTTAATTTCCTCTTCATTAGAGGTGAGGTTTCCCTTTTCATCTTTGATACTGTCAATTTGGTTTTCTTCTTTCCTTTTTTTATTAGATTGACTAGTACTTTGTCTATTTTATCTGTTTTTTCAAAGTACCAGCTTCTAGTCTTATTTATTAATTCAATAATTCTTTTACTTTTGATTTTATTAATTTCTCCCTTGATTTTTAGTATTTCTAATTTAGTTTCCATCTGGGGATTTTTAATTTGCTCACTTTCTAATTTTTTGAGTTGCATGCCCAATTCATTAATCTCTGCCCTCCCTAATTTGTTAATATATGCACTCAAGGATATAAATTTCCCCCTGAGTACTGCCTTGGCCGCATCCCACAGAATTTGGTAGGATGTCTCATCATTGTCATTTTCTTCAATGAAATTGTTGATTGTTTCTATGATTCCTTCTTTGACAAATTGGTTTTGGAGAATCATATTATTTAATTTCCAATTAGTTTTTGATTTTCCTGTCCAGGTGCCCTTACTAATTATTATTTTTATTGCATTATGATCTGAGAAGTTTACATTATTATATCTGCTCTTTTGCATTTTTGCAATGATTCTATGCCCTATTACATGGTCAATCTTTGTAAATGTACCATGTGCAGCTGAAAAGAAGGTGTATTCCTTTTTGTCCCTATTTATTTTTCTCCACATATCAATTAGATCTAATTTTTCTAGGACTTCATTCACCTCTCTTACCTCTTTCTTATTTATTTTTTGGTTTGATTTATCTAGATCTGACAGAGGAATATTTAGATCTCCCACTAGTATGGTTTTACTATCTATTTCCTTCTTGAGCTCTGCCAGTTTCTCCTTTATGAATTTGGGTGCTATGCCACTTAGTGCATATATATTGAGCAGTGTTATTTTCTTATTGTTTATACTGCCTTTAATCAGGATGTAATGACCTTCCCTATGTTTTTTAATCATATCTATTTTTACTTTGGCTTTGTCAGAAATCATAATAGCCACTCCTGCCTTCTTTTTCTCATTTGAAGCCCAAAAGATTTTGCTCAAACCCTGAACTTTAAACTTGTGTATGTCCACCCGCCTCATATGTGTTTCTTGTAGACAACATATGGTGGGATTTTGGTTTCTAATCCACTCTGCTATTTGCTTCTGTTTTATGAGCGAGTTCATCCCATTCACATTCAGAGTTGTAATCATCAGTTGTGTATTTGCTGACATTTTCGAATCCTCCCCTCTTGCTACCCCCTTTTTCCTTATACTTTTCCCTTTTAAATCAGTGGTTTGTTATTGAGCCACTATTCCTTATCCCCTCCCTTGATTAACTTCCCTTTCTACCCCCTACCTTATTTTCCCCTCCTCTTTTTGTTTTTAAAGGCCTTATGAATTCCCTCCCTCCTCTCCCCTCCCTTTTTTTGACCTTCCCACTCCCCTGCTCCCCTTGGTTTATCCCTTCTAACTTTCTCAGAAGGGTTATATAAGAGTTTTATGTCCCAATGGATAGTATAGCTACTCTTCCCTCTCCGGGTTGATTACACTAAGAGTAAGGTTTGATTATTACCTCTTTATGCTCTCTTCCTCTCCTTCAAATAGTATTTGTCCCCTCTCCCTTCCATGCCTTCTTTGTGTGTAATAGAATATTCTATTTTCTTATTCACTCAAGTTTCTCTTGGTGTCCCCTGCTATTCACCCCCTCTTTCCCATCCCCCCATGTCATCTTAGATTATTTAGTGTTCCACCCTCACCCTGTGAATTATTCTTCTGATTACTATAATAGTGAATATTATAATAGTGAATAGAGTTCACTACAGAGAATTATACATAACGTTTCTCTACATAGGAATACAGATAATGAAATCTCACTCAGGCCCTTAAAAAGGCAAATTTAAAAATTATAAGTTTTCTTTCTTTCCCCTCTGTATCTTATTTACCTTTTCAGGTTTCTCTCCATTTTTGTGGTTGGATATCAAACTTTCCATTTAGCCCTGGTCTTTTCTGTGCAAATACCTGGAATTCTTCAATTTTGTTGAATGTCCATACTTTCCCCCTGGAAATATATAGTCAATTTTGATGGGTAGTTGATCTGTGGTTGCAGGCCCAGCTCTCTTGCCTTTCTGAATATCGTATTCCAAGCCTTGCAATCTTTTAGCGTGGAGGCTGCCAGATCCTGTGTGATCCTGATTGGTGCTCCTTGATATTTGAATTGTTTCTTTCTGGCTTCTTGTAAGATTCTTTCCTTTGCTTGGAAACTCTTGAATTTGGCAATTATATTTCTGGGTGTTGTCTTTTCTTGATCTAATGTCGCAGGTGTTCTATGAATCCTTTCAATGTCTATATTGCCTTCTTGTTGTAGGACTTCAGGGCAATTTTGCTGAATTATTTCTGTTAGTATGGAGTCCAGATTTCTATTAATTTCTGGTTTTTCTGGAAGACCAATTATTCTCAAATTGTCTCTTCTAGACTGGTTTTCTTGGTCTGTCATTCTCTCATTGAGATATTTCATGTTTCCTTCTATTTTTTCAGTCTTTTGTCTTTGTTTTATTTGTTCTTGTTGTCTTGAGAGATCATTAGCTTCTAGCTGCTCAATTCTAGCCTTTAGGAACTGGTTTTCAGCTATAATCTTTCGGTTTTTGGCTATGATCTTTTGGTTTTCAGCCATAATCTTCTGGTTTTCGGCCATAATCTTCTGGGTTTCGGCTATAAGCTTCTGGTATTCATTTTCAATCTGGTCATTTCTGGTGTTCAATTTGCTTATCAGTTCATTTGGTTTCTGAGCCTCACTTTCCAGTTGCAAGATTCTACCTTTTAAACTGTTATTTTCTTGCCAGATCTCTTCCATTTTCCTCAAAATCTCAGTTTTGAACTCTTCCATAGCTTGTGAGTAGTTTTCCTTATTTGAGGAGGGTCCGGATGCTTGTTCGTTCTCCTCTGTTTGCTGGGTTGTCTGGATTTTCTCTGTGTAAAAGTGGTCGAGTGTTAAAGACTTCTTTTTCTTGTTGTTAATCTTTCTCTTCTGAACTTCCTGAGACTGGGTAGCCATCATTAGCCTAGCAGCTTCTCAGGTTTATCCTTGGGCTCAGGGTCTGTCCGTGGTCAAGCCCCGTGGTGGATCCCCTTGCTTGATCCTCTGCGGGAGGTTTTTTTACAAGTCTCAGGGCACTGCTTCCACAGTCGTACACCCGTCTGCCTCCACCCACGCCTCCTTGGAGCCTAAGCTCTGAACCTGCCAGAGCTCTTTCCCCACACTCTGTGCCCTAAGCCCGTGCTCAGATTTCTTTGGCTTTTTGGGGTCCCAAATCTTGCTGCTCTCAGGAACAGGCCCCGGAGCTGCCAATGACTCGATGGGTGCCCCAAACTTGCTCTATTTCTTTTTAGCTGGCCTCAGTGCTACAGGTGTTGTGTGTGGAGGCGGTGGGGGTGGGGTGGTTGCTCAGCCCGCGATTTAGTGAGAGCTGTTTCACCCCTTCACAGCATGGAAATGCCTCGATTCCACGTACCTTCCATGCTGTGCCTTCCAGGCTGTGCCTTGTTGTGGGGTTCCTCCGTTCGTCTGGACTTGTTTTTATGTCCCCTTGAGGAGTTTTGTGTGTTTTGGTCAGGAGAGGTTAAGAGCTGCTTCTTACTCTGTCGCCATCTTAACTGGGAACCTCGAATTCATTTTCTTGTACAAAGTTTTTCAATTACATGATATTGAGATTATTTATTTATAGTTGATGATTGTCTATCTTTTCTTTTTTTAATTATTTTCCATTAAAATGGCATAACAATTAGGAGTATGTAATCTGTTTTTCTTCTAATTTTACTTTTTTTGGTGATGTGAACTTCAATAATCCAGTCACACTATCACTTTCATTTTATTTTAAATGTAACATTTAAAAAAGCATCTTTAAAAAGTTTTGAAATGCTTAAGAACATTTTGGGAAAACATGATGATCACTCACTTTTTCAGCATATATTATCATATATTAAAGTATTTTTGTGAGGGCACATATATGTGTAATAGTTTCTATCTATCTGATCTAGCTCTCTATAAATCATCTATATAATTATATTAATTCAACAAATAATAATATTATACTAGACAAAACCAATCATCTTCTGAGTGAAATGGGAAAAAAATAAATGGAAAAGAAACCTGGCCCTAGAAAGGAATGAGAAGCTATAGTTATTACAGATATTTTTGCCTTTAGTGTTTTGTGGGAAGAAGCTATAATTTAATGCCAAATTCTTGATGACAGATATTTCTTATATTCTGCTAGGCATGTAAGGAGATACAAGATAAGTAAGACAAGGTCCTTGATCCAAAGTATAAATCAAAAAGATAAATATGTTATATGTAAACACTTTTCTAATCCTGTCTTAGATTTAAAGATGGAGAATGGTGTTCAAATTTAATTATTTGTGATTTTAAAAATATAATATAAGGCAATTTGTTGGATAGAGTATGAGGAAGGAAGTGACTTAAAAAATCTCACTCACATATATGTCTTTGAATTGTTTCTAATTCTAGGAGAGTAAATGTCTCACTAGGTAGTACAAATCTATGTTTTAGAACTGCTGAATTATACTGAGGGACACAGATATGTTATCTCAGGGATGGGCAGTAGTGATTAAGTTTAATAATTTTAAGTACAATTCAATTCTTTGTGACCCAATTTGAAGTTTTTTTAGCAAAGATATTGGATTGCTTTACCATTTCCTTCTCTAGCTCATTTTACAGATGTAGAAACTAAGGCAAAAAAGGCTAAATGACTTCTCTGTAGTAACGGAGTTTGTTTTTAAGGCCAGGTTTGAAGTCAAGAAGATGATTTTTTCTGGTTCCAGCCCTGGCACTCTCTCCACCGTACCAATTAGCTACTCAAGAGGGAAAAGGGAGCTGGAACATATTAAAAATTACTCTTGTCAACCAAAAAACAGGACTACCAAGGTAATTATAACCCTGAATTTAAAGACAATTGAGACAAGGAGAACATATTGGGATGGTAACTTCTTCAGATCTGACTGTCTTCTTTCAAATTCAGCCCTCTCAATAGAGTATTGTCTGGGAATTCTTCAAGACTGGCTCTTAGTCGATTGGAATGCAGAGAAGTATGAATGCAAGTATTGGGAGAATTTCTTTGAGATCAGTGGCTATACTTAGTGCTCTACACTCATTCCAAGTCATTCAGACCATTTAATTATATATCCATTTGGCCTCCTTCTAATAGGGAGAAGGACACCAGTCTAATTAGAGAATATTAATTATGGACAAATAAAAATACACTACAGAATTAAAATACATGAGTTCCAATAAAGTAAAGGCTATTTCCCATTAGTTTAGTTGAGATTTTATTAGAACCAGATCATCAAGGATGATTAGCTGTCAAAATACAGAAATAGGGAGTAATGGTGAGAGAAAACATTTCATGTGTTGACAATCAGTAAAAACAAAGAAGTGAGAAATTAGGACATCTATTTAGTTATATAAATAATCCAGGAATAAAAGACAGAACTTTTGAGACATGAAGAATGTGATATAATGCTATAAAGATGGGGAATTTTCAGAGAGAATTCAACTGTCTATAGATTTTGGCAGACAAAGTTTTCACTGGAAAATAGGGAATAATTGAAAGGAAAGGAGAAAAGAGTGACATGATTAGAACTATTTGTAAGAATCAGATTAATTAATATGGAAATAGATCTTGATCAATGACACATGTAAAACCCAGTGGAATTGCATATTGGCTATGGGAGGGGGTGAGCGGAAGGGAAGGAAAGAACATGAATCATGTAAACATGGAAAAATTCTCTTAATTAATCAATTAAATAAAATTTAAAAACAGAAAAAAAGAATCAGGTTAATAAAAATCTGAAGATTGGGAAATCAACCAGGAGATTACTGCAGCAGTTCAGGCTAGAGATAATGAAGACTGGAACAGAATCAGAGTAGAAGAGAATGAAATAAATGCCAGTGTAACTTTTGAGGTAGAGACAGTATAATTTGTTAATTGTCCATGTGGGAAGGGATTAGAGAGTAAAAATGGCATAATGTATCTTTTTATTTTATTTTTAATTTTTTTTAAAATTATAACCCTTACCTTCTGTCTTGGAGTCAATACTGTGTATTGGCTCTAAGGCAGAAGAGTGATAAAGGCCAGGCAATGGGGATTAAGTGACTTGCCCAGGGTCACACAGCTGGTAAATCTCGGAGGCCAGATTTGAACCTAGGATGTCCCATCTCTAGGCCTGCCTCTAAATCCACTGAGCTACCCAGCTGCCCCCATAATGTATCTTTTTAAACATGGATGAGAAGGGAAAGTCTTTGTACCGTTAATAGAAATGAGGGAAGGGGGACAAAAGTGCATTATTTTGGTAAAGATAGTAAGTTAGGGTTTGTTGTTTTGTGGGTTTGAGATGCCATAAAAACAGATATAGAAATATTGATTTGGAACTGGAAATCATTAGTAATAAGGAGTTAAATTGGGAACATAATCTCCCATAGAGGTGAGAACAGAAATTGCAGAAATTAGAGCATATAGAAAAAAAGGAAGAGTACTCTAGGCAGAGCCTTAGAGAAAGCTTTATATTTATAGGGCTAGTAAAAAAAGGAAGTCTTAGAAGGAAAAAAAAATAAGAGAGCTTGTAAGAGGCTGGAAGGATATCATAACTGGGAATATCTATTAGTGTTAAAAGTTTTGTTTTAGCTTGCTTTGAGAAATCCTATTGGTGAATATTCATGAATATAAAATGAAAATAATGGTAATTAATTTTCTATTGATCTAGTTGTTTGGTCTTTGAATATCAATCTTAGCACAGTGATTTTTCAGTTATACAATAAATACTAATTGAATTGAATTGAATCCATTAGGAGAAGCATATGTTCTCTTCTACCTCAGATTTAAAAGCAAACAAACAAACAAACAAAAAAACACTTTAATTCACTAAAAGACTTTTCTTCCATTATTCTCTGTTAAAATTGATGGAAAGTTAAATTTCTTTAAAATATACATGTGAGTTATTGCATAGGAAACCACTGGCTGCAATTGATCCTTGTAATGTATAAAATTAATTTTTTTCAATTTTGAAAATTTCTGAGAATATATCAGAATGTATTTTGTGTCAGTCTTAGAGAGTTATGGAGAAGGCAATGTAGCCCTTAATAGGAGTTTTGGAGGGACCAGGAGATAGATCTTAGGAGAATCTTTGGTAATTGTTTCTTGGATATATGAAGTCAGTTTTCTCTAAAAAGACAAGTAATGGGGGAAATACTTTTATAATTCTAGTTTTTAGAATAATTTTTCCCATTTAAAAATTGTCTTTCCCATTCATAAGTTGACTTTATGATCCTCAAAAAATCATTTTTTATCATGTGAACTATTTACAAATTCATTTATGAAGATTATCTTCTCCTATGTATTAGGTATGTCATTATGGAAGGTATTCTATGCCTTTTAGCACAAGGTCTTTCAAGTGAGAACTATTACTTTTTCAAATTAACCCCTAACTCCAAAATGAGATAAGATAATTACTGTAAGATAATACAACCTGTCAGGCCCACTGCATTGTTTGACCCCTCAAGGGATTAGAACATTCAGTTACAGCCTTCTGTTTTTCCCACTTACTGTCAGATTCTATAAACATACCAAACAGAAATAACTGGAGCCCCCAGGTAAAGTCTAACTTTAACATTCTGCCACTAGAGAGTTACATATTTATACACCCATATACACATATATCCAAGAGAGTTTATCTTAATTTACAAAAACATTTCTGCTATTCATCTATAGCTCACAGAGATATAAGTTTATATAGGGAGTGCTAAGAATGAAGCCAAAAGCACTCACAACTACAATAGTCATTTCTTTCTCTTTTTTTAAGTTAAAGGGGCAGAATGCTATAGAAAAGCAAATGAAATCCTTTCTTTTCGCACAGAGAAAAAATTGACATTTCACCTTTAAAATCAAAGAAATCATTTCGTCTCATCCAGAAATTTTTGAATGCATGGAAGTTAAAAGCATTTCTTAGGACCACAAATTATATAAGATATTTTAATGAAATACCCATTTTTTATAATCATCAAAAATTAAATAAATTATTTTCATAATAAGAGAAGTATCAGGAAATAAGTGTCTGAGTATCAATTAAAATAATGGGGGAAATTATATAGGAGAAAATCTGGGGCGTTAAAAAAAGAGTATGATTTGAACTTTAATTCCTAAGATATTTTAAGCAGAGACTAGACTTAATTAAGCATTTTTTAAGCATAGCATCCCACACTTTTGATTTCAAAAGCACAACACTCTGAAATGATGATGGTAAGAATTTCAAAATTATATCATCAAAATGGTGATGATGTCATGATATTTTCTGAGTCAAGAGGTACATGCTTTCTCTAAGAAAAAAAGATCACATAGCATGCAGGAAAACTGAATTCCCTAGCAAATCTTTGCTGGGTATGATGACATTGAGAAATTAATATCATTGATTTGAGCTCTTCTGTTTAGGTATTAAGCTTAGAAATGAATTTATTTTGGAGAAATTCTGTAATTATCTACCAGTTGAAAAGTAAATGTTTATTTTAAAGTAAATGTTTACTTCAGGGCATTTAGGACTGTACAATATAATTAGATGTCATTAAATATAAATGTAGATTTAACCTTTGTGGATCTAATTGTTCTTCTCTCTTTAAGTTGATTTCAATGCATGTAAGTATTAAATATTTCCTCTCTCCAACCTCTTTACCCTTACAGTGTATTGTCATTCTTCCCTGTTGGCCCCATGTGCTTCTTTATGGAATACAAATGCACTCCATTTTGTTTGTTTTCCCATTTTTCTTAATATTATCTCCCTTTTCCCCCTATAGTTTTGTATATATTTATACATACAAATATATATATAATATATATATGTATATATATACTATTCATTTTGAAACACTTATTCCTCTTCCTCCATTTCCAAATAGTCCAAATATTTAAATAGTATCCTGCTGTGGAGCTCTTTAAGCTCACTAAATTATGTTTCAAAAATTCAGAGTCAGGGAATAATGAGAATAAGGGGGATAGTTACAATGAAAATTCCCTGGAAACTATATATTAATTTATAAATATTTATTAAATAATAAAAACTGTGTTGGAGAAAGAAAAAGCATGTAATCACATGGCCAGTGGCCTAGATAACCCTATCTTGTTGCTCATTACACGTACCCATTCTTTTCTGCTTCTTGGCTAGTAGAAAGAGCACTGCTTAATAGGAAAGAGCAAGCAAATTTCCTTGATCCATATCTGATAACATGTGAGAAATCATTTTTTTCTGGGTATCTCCAAATCCACAGAATTGACCTCAGTCTGAGTCAGAGGCTTGTCTTCACACCAGGATTCATGTGGGACAAGAGGCAAATGTTTTCTGATGACCTCCCATAGTACATGAGGTCCCCACTTATCCAGAAAAACATCAGACCTAAAAGTGGGGGATGAGACTGAAATGGATTTTCAAAACTTTCACTTTAAAAAGTAAAGAGGGGTACAGATTTATGTTCAGTTCACACAATTCATTGATTTCACATAAGAATATTACTTTCTCTTTTCCCTTTATACTTGCTAGTTTTATCTCTATGAAATTTTAAGGCACGAGGTCATAAGCACTTAAGAAGTCCTTGAATAGATGTCAGGGGTTTTATGACTTGGAAAAAAAAGCATCTCCATTTCCATTAACTTCTAATTGTAATTTAGCATCTCCCCCAATTATCAAAACAAACAGACATTATTCTGAGTAGTGCACCTCTTCTAGGGGTCAATGCCACAAAATAAGTTGAGTCAGTTTGCTAGGGCAATGAATCATGTGATTCATTGAGTTCTTTTGCAATAAACCATTGTAACAGCTTTTTGTTTTTATGTGTAACATATCATGAAGACCATGTCAATGAACATAAGAAGAAAATATTATATAATGTATCTTTGCATAAAATCAGTGATCCCATTGTACTTGTGGCTCTCACAATATTTTAATCTTTCTATGCATCCATCTATCTCTCTGTTATCAAGTAACTTATACACACACATACACATACACACCCACACAAAGAACTAACAGAGTCAGAATTAATTCGAATTGCAACTCCAAGATCCAGGAAGACATATTTTGGCATAATTTGATGGCCAGACATTGCTATGACTTCTCTTTGTTGATAGTTGGGGATAGAATATGAAGAAGCACTATGATCTACTTAATATATAATTTTTACAATAAATTGCATCAATTCACTGGTTGTAGTTTTCACTCAACATGGTTGCGAAGTGGTCAAAGCAAAATTCTCAAGACTATAGATCTTGTAATTTGTTTGTTTTTAATCTTCAATTTATGCTTCATTTATTTTAATGCTTCAATTTCCCCTTTTCCTTACTCTCTGGGTATATCACTGAGATACTCAATTTATATTTTAATTTTAATTTTTTGTATTTTAATTCTCTCTTCCATCCATTAATTTTTATCTAGTTTGTGTCCCCATTATATCATATGGTTTACCTTTGTACAAGTGGTAATTGTTTTAATTGTTGTTTCTTCCTACTCCCTATCTGGATCCCTCCCTTCCATTCTCAAAAGTATATTGTAATTTATGAAGTGCTTTTTGGAGAGGTAGTCAATTATATTAAGACTAGCACAAAAGCCTCCCAAAAGTCATTCAATAACTCTGGACTTTGTTTCTTTAATTGTAAAATTTGAGGTTTAGAAAAAATGATGATTAAGTTCTCTTTCAGCTCTCACTCTGTCTCTTACCCATCATCAGGTAGATTAGAGACGTTCTACCTTATTTAGACAAGAAAACTTCAACAAATAGCATGAGAAGGGAGAGTTCTAACATGAAAGTCAGAGAATAGAGTTTATTTAATCTCTCTTGGCCTTACTTTCTTCAAATACAGAATGAAGAAATTAATTTCCTACCTCACAGGTCACAATGATATATGGCAGCAAGCCATAGATTACCTTTATCTCTGAAGAATAAAATTTCAAGGAAGCCAAAAGTAGGGGACTGCTGGATTTAGCTGCAACCTCAAATTTTAAAATATTCAGCATAAGAATTTGTACCACTGAAATGAGCAAACACTCAGATCAGAGTTTGGTAAGATATTTTTTGGTCTAGACTTAAGAGTATGATGGAAAAATTTTGGTAATATAGATTAAACTTAAATATATGTCATTAAATATATTAGGTATTATAAGTTATGACAATAAAAATCTAACATGGTGACAATTTTCAGAATTGAATAACTAGGTACAGATTTTCTTTAGTAGTGCTTTGGCACTGGATTCCTAAAATAATAAGTGAGCCTTTACATTCATCCAATACATAAGCCAGCCTTATTACCAATCTTTTTAAATGTAGAAAGTAACCTTATATCTCTAAAGAACTCCAAAAAATGTCAAAGAATCCTGGTGTGAAGTTGTTTACAATTCTGGTGAAGAGGAAATCATGTAATCCCTGCCCTTTAATATATTTTGTAGTGTGTGAGGTAAAGGAGATGATTCATTCTTACTACTAAACTTCATGTTTAGTACAGTTGGTTATAGCAATTCTTTTAATAGATTGGGATATATTGATATTACCTTAAATCACATTTGAATTATTCTACACTTATATAATTAATTAATATTGATTATATCATATTTTATTATAGAACCTTGCTTCTATTTTTTCCAAACCCATTTTTCTGGATAATTGGTTTGTTTTTAACTTCTCAAACTTAAAAGAAATTAATGTTCAATGCAATATTTCTAAAAATTAATTTACAGTTTTTTGTATATTGTATGTTGAAAATTACTTGTTTTTTAATTGATACATGTATGTTGCTGTAATATTAGTTATTGCATAGAAAATTTAGAAGAATGATAGATCTGATGTAAATTGAGCTTTACTCCTGAACTTAATTGTTTATTGGTCTTTGTGGCTGGTAATAGGGTTGCCTTCAATAGATTTTTAAAAAATATAAATTAAAAAGCATAGCAGTCTCAGAGCCATTTAGCATAAGGGCAAACAGCATTGTAAACCTTACTAAAATGATTATTATATTTATGCCTCAACAAATATAGATTTAAAGCTTTAAGTTACATCAGAAGTCATCTAGTCCAATCTCTTATAATACTGTAGTATAGAGATATTTAATTATTCAATGAAGATAATTCCTTTACAAGTCAGAATTACTAATTTTTCTCATTATACTCATATATATGTATATATATATATACCAATTACAACATATATATATCAATTATTACTTTTAACTATGCTTAACATTTTACCCAGTGAAATCATTGTTTTCCAATTAATTTAACATTTAAATTTAGATTCTATCATGCATCACTTTAAACTATTAAAGGGATTTTCTTAATCTCTCCCTCTGTCTCTTTAAGAGGCAGAAGAGGGGGATTTCTAGGTGGAGCAGAGCTGACAGGAGTCTGTGTGCCAGAGCTGAAGATTCTGTTATCAGGGAGATAAGAGGAGATATATAAGGAAGGAATCAGTTGGCAGTTGGGTCTTTTGCTTCTGGATCTCTAGAGAGCAGGAGTTTGGTCTCTGCTACTGGCAGTTAAATACTGACAATTGGGTATGGAAACTGAATGAGAGAGTTTTTCAGTGGTGAATGTTTGTTTATTTAGAATGATAGTGAATCAATTTTAGGTAGTGTAGATTAGATAGGCCTGGAGAAGCATCTGTCCTTTTAAGACAGTTAGTGTAGGATTTTTTAGTAATTTTAATTAGATAGGAATTTAGATATAGTCATAAGGTATCAGAATAATAATCTCTCCTCCTTTCTTTTTTGTATCTGTATTTATTCTCAAATTAAACTAAGTGTTTTACCAAATTGTTCTCCTAACTTTTGTCAAACTCCTACCATTTAACCCTTAAAAAAACATTTTAACTGTAAGAATTCCCAAATGACCCTACATCATAAGCAACTAATTTTGGAAGCAATGGACTGACTAAAGGACTGAAAGATAGTGGTAAAATGAAATATTAGCTCATAAAATAAAAGTACATAAAAACTGAGAAGTAAAAGACAGAGCAGTTCTAGAGCCATTTAAGGATTAGGGCAAATGACCCATGTAAGTCTTAATAAAATATCAACATTCTATTTATGCCTCAATAGATAAAGATTTAAAGTTTGAAGGGACCTCAAAATTATAATCATAAAGTTAGTGATGGAGAGTCACACAACTCATTTAAACTCAGTACCCCAAAATATAATTGAAATGCCCAAGTTCAATAAATGTAGGGGACTTGTCTAAAGTCACTGAGATATGACAAATAGTCAATTTTAAAAACCTTTATTATAAAAGCATTTGTTATTTGTATAAGTAATATAAATTTTAATTAGCAGAGCTGAGACTCAAACCCTGGGCGATTTATTCCAAATCTAGCATTCTTTCTACATTCTTATGGAAAAATTGACATTCACAACAACATTTCTGACTCAATCAAAATATATCTTTGATATCCTGCATTTAATAAAATGGATAAATATGAATTCATTTTAGAAAGATTATATCAAATATAGATCTTTTTATTTAATGAATTAAAAATACAAATCACCCATCCAGGAAAATTAATTTATGTGAAATGTTTTATTACTAAATAATAGCAGATAACATTATCTTTTATAAATGATTGAGAAACAGGGAGAAGAAAGTTGAGAAATAATAGAAAAAATATAAATTCAATTCATCCATGAATGATGAAAAATTATAGTGACTAAGCTACCTTTATAGTTGTGCAATGAAATTTTATTTCTGTATATTATTTATTTTTGTTGAGTCAAAAATAATATATTAATGTGGTAATTTATATATTTAAGGAATAATATGATGTAAATAGTTTGTGTATAATATTGACAGAAAATTTTTGATAATGGAGACACAAAGCCTTTGACTTACAAGATTTATTGAATATTTGTTATCTTTCATTAGCTACTATTTTCATATCATAAGACTGTATTGGCTAGATTCAAAAAGGGAAAGAAAATATGAACATACCAGTAAATATAAGGCGATTTGAATGAAGGGAGGGAGAACAAAAATTTCAGGGACTTGAGAGAAACTTTGGAGTAGCAAATGCCACCTGAGATTGTTATGAAGTGAGAATTGGTAAGGCCTAGCAATTTCTGAGGTTGGGGCAAAGTGTGGGAAACAGAAAGTTCAGAGATGATTCTGAGGTTCTAAAACCTGAATAAGTAAAAGAGATGATACCCACATATTCTGGAAACTGGAGACAGAGAAAGATGATGAGTGCTATAAAAGGTTAGTTAGATATGCCTCTGTAACATCCAAGTAAAGACGTTCAAAAGGGAGGTGTCAGACTAGAATTAAGGAGATGGGTTAGGTTTGTTCATATTCATATAGCAGTTTAAAGTGGGCAAAGAACTTTGCATAAGTGATCATTTAATTTTAGGCATATTTACAGTTAACAGATTAGAGAAACTAAGATTATATGTATGTGTAGATGTGTATATATATGAATAGGGTCAAGAATATTGAAGAATCAAAAGACAAGGGCTTAGAGATGGATGACGTACCAGGAATTAATCCTAAGAAGGACAACTCGAATCGCTAGGACAAGAATGAGAATGATAGAGTTGTTTAATGTTTTTGATGAATATAATTCCTTCATGATTTATTATAACTAAAATATAACATTTTCTCTTCTTTGTAGAATGATGTAAACAAATTAAAATAATCTAAATTGTGCTTAGCATTTAATTTGATAAAATTATATATATATATATATATAATATTTAACCCTACTATATTCTTCAAATAATTTTAAATTTAAATTTCACTTTTTGAATTTTCTAATTCAAAAATATTGCCATCTAAAAGCTTCAGTATTTACTTTTAATCTCCCTCCTCACCTACCCACTGAATAACTTAGTAGAATAAATGATTTAATATCAGGAATATTGCAGAGGGATCTGAATTCACATTTAAAGAATCATAAAGTTTATCTAGTTCAATGCACTCAGTATACTGATGATAAAACAGATGCCTATAGCTTGACTTCTCCAAAGACATATAGGTAGCGAATAACCAAGCTGATATTTTCATTCAAGCCCTTTAACTATAAATGAAATATTATTTCCTAGTTCAGATACATGATGAAACACATTACCAATGAAGTCCTTTTAAACCATGAGTGCAGTAATATTCTATCAGCTATTTTTAAAGATATTTTCTGAGAAAAATGTAATACTTCTTCCTGCTGTATTAGTCATCATAAACTATTATAATAAAATGATATACAATTTAATATGTATGTATATATTATTGAACCATATTTTAAAATATATATTTCATTTATTATAAGTTATGTTTGGCTAGATTTTAAAAGCTTTTTATTATGATTTTCCATTGAAAAAAATCACTGAAATTTTGTATAAGACAAGCAAGATAATTTTTAAATCATATTTTACTATCTGCTTAAAACCTTCAATGAAATTTAAAAAAAACTTGATATAAAACAAATTAAGCTATTGTGAATTCTAAGTATATTACTATTTAGTGCTTCCCCCCACAACATGTATGTGATGTAAAGCAAAATTTGCATTTAATTATCTTCTAATAATTCTTGTTATTTAATCTGGCTAATATGTTAAATTGTAATTGTTGATATGATAGCAAATTATAGTCCCAGTTATTTATTTATTTAATAATGAGAGCGAAACAGAGAGAGACAGAAAGAGACAGAGAAAGAGAATAAGAGAGAAGAGAGAGGGAGAGAGAGAGAGAGAGAGAGAGAGAGATTTCTCTGTGAATTTTAATACTCAAATGTTATATAATATAAGATTGAATTTAGCCTGTAATCCTGATCAGTGTTTTAAATTAAGCATATTATCAAACAACACTATTTTACAACTATATACCTAGACACAGTTTCATACCAGAACAATACTAAAGGTACATGACTACAAAATTGCAACTTTTTTGGTTTCTAATGTTATGTTCATGTTTGGTATAAACATTTAAAGGAGGAAAACCACCAAATATCCTTCTTAGTTTTTTTATATTTTATTTAACTTGTATTATATAAGTTCTTTGATTTAGTAATTGATGTTTCTTAATTGAATTCAAGAATAAATTATCATTTGGCATAAAGAAAGCTACTCGTAGGTTATGTCTCTTGTTGCAAATATTTCATGTGACTTGCTATTGCCACTCACTGTAAAAAGAATGGAGCAAATGTGCAGGATCTTTAAGTGCTCATATTGGTTCTGTCTCTAGTAAAGATCTTTAAAGTTATATTGCAGGAAATGATAAATCACTGTCTTCCCTTTTGTTTAGTTGTCCAACAGTAGTAGAATCTTACTTAACCATAATTATTGATTTTAGTTAAAATAAACACGATTTTATGTGTATACATATACATGTATGTGTGCATATCTATGTATCTGGAACATACCAAACTAACCCAAATAAATATTTAACCTCAGCGAACTGAATTCCCTATTCTCATGTAGTCTTGACTTAACTTGTTGCTGTTTTCATCTAGGGACAGAATGAGATAAAAATTGTCCTTCAGAGACCATGGTATTGAGTTCATAAACTTTTCTTATTTGAACTTCTTGGGAAATGTTTTCCCATATAATGTATTATAGCTCAGAAAACATTGTCCAGTCCAGTGGTTGCCAAACTTTTTTGGCCTACCTCCCCCTTTCCAGAAAAAAATATTACTTAGCCCACTCGAAATTATTATTTTTTTAATTTTAATAGCAATTAATAGGAAAGATAAATGTACCTGTGGCCATCACTGCCCCCCTGGATTGCTGCAGCACCCACCAGGGGATGGTGGCACCCACTTTTGGAATCGCTGGTCTAGTCAAACATCTTTACTTCTCTGACAGGTAATGTCAATCTATAGATTATATAGAATTCATATAAATTATATGCAGTCTTTGACAACAAGGATAGCTTAGGGGAAAACATAGCAGTGTTTCTAACCAGAATTTCAAAAAATATCAGAAGAAATAGTACCAAGATTCTATAATAATACATGATTTTCAACATTTATTAAGCATATGGATATGGATAATTAAAACAACATAATTCAATGTGTGCCTATTTTTAAAGTCTTTTCTATAGCCAGCCACTTGGAATAATAAATTAATAAGTACAAGAGTAAAGCTCAACTTCAAATTCAATACTTTTCCCATTTTTCTGTGTAATAACTAATATTTACAGCCTCATTTCTATTTCAATCAAAAAAAAAAACAAAAATATTTTCCACATACTCTGTTCAATAAGTTAGGGAACAATGAATTCATTTTAGAAAGATCATATTCAATATGTGTTTTCTTTTAAGTTTTAGAAATTAAAAATATAAATAAGTTATCTGTAAAATGTAATTATGTGAAATACTTTATTTTTAATCATATTAGATTAACAAAATATTATTCTAAATGCATGAGAAATAGGGAGAAGAAAGCTGAGAAACCATTTAGAATAGAATAAAAAGAAGTTCAATTTGTCTATAAATGATGAGTAAGATAATGATAATTCTTATAGCCAAAAATGGTTTAAAGTAATGTGTAAGATAGAATATAGATTTGATGAAACTCTGAGGTACTGTCATTCAAGGAAGGCATAGGTAATTTTTAAAATATCATTAGTTATTTTGTTTCCTTTTGAAATCTCTAGCAATTTATATGGATGATTTATGCATGATATCTCTTACTTTTCCTGATTCAACACTAAACCATGTGATTTGGAGGAGGTAGGAAGACATTTGTACTTACTTCTATGCATTTCTGTTATGCCAGTGAGATTTTCTCTGCAAGTCTCTTTCTTTGTCTACTCTGAAGGACTGTTTCTCTTTTGACTGAGGAATATTCTTAGCCTTGAAGAAATCAGACCATAGGAGGTGATGATCCATATAGAATAGAGGGAATATATGTAAACAAAATCATAGAGGTCGAAACCTTAGGCCTTAATATCTGATTGATTATGGGAAGTGAAGGAGAGGGAACACTACAAAATAACATCAATACTTGAAACAAATGAGTCAGGGTGAATTGTGGTACTGACAGAAAACAAGGAAGATAGAGCAATGCATTTGTTTAAGTTAAGCTTAATTCGGCAGGTGTTTAATTCAAGGCATCTAGAAATCTAGAACATGGAATAGAAATTAATGATTTGACAGTTGAAGGTATAGGAGTGAATAGTTGTGGGAAAATTCAGTCAGTGAGTAATTTTAAAATACTTTCTATGTGGTAAGGCAGTGGTTCCCAAACTTCTTTGGCCTACCACCCCCTTTCCAGAAAAAAATATTACTTAGAACCCCCTGGAAAATATATTTTTTAATTTTAATAGCAATTAATAGGAAAGATATATGTATTAATGTTTCTACCATTTTTGTAAAATATAGTAAAGAAAGGTATAAATTAGAAACATTGTACTTTGAAATTATGAAACCATTTATTGACCTAAACTATTCACTGCCCCCAAAGGCAGCTGTGGCCATCACCGCTCCCCACTAGATCACTGCAGCACCCACCAGGGGGGCGGTGGCACCCACTTTGGGAATCACTGAGCTAAGGCGTGGGGCAGCTAGGTGGTATAGTAGATAGAATTCCAGGCCTAGATTTAGGAAGAATCATTTATATGAGTTCAAATCTGACCTCATACACTTATTGTGTAACCAGGAGAAAGACAATTATTCCTGTTTGCCTCAGTTTCCTTGTGTAAACTGAAGTAGAGAAGGAAATGACATACTGCTCCATATCTGCCAAGAAAACTCCTTATTTGTCAGGAGAAAAGAATTATGTGAGAAAGAGTCAGACATGGCTGAAAAATAACTGAACAACAACAAAAAGTGCTAGGCCTTGAGAATATAAGTAAAAAACAAACAAATCCTTCCTCATTATAATTTCACAACCTAATGAGGTGGGATAGAATGGAAGGCCAAAGATAGAAATATTCAGACATTAATTGTAAAGAAGTTGGAAAAAAGAAGAAATATTGTGATGAACACAGAAATATCAACAAAAGATATAAAAAGGAAAGCTGTATTTTATGGTACTTTCTAACATAAATTTATATTGAAACAGCTCATAAGGAGAGAATATATTTAGCTTATTCCCTCTGTAAAATCCAACAATGAAGCTGAACATTTAGTATTTATTTTTGTAGATTTCAATGGAATGTTTTGTAGTAGCTATATATTTAATTGATTTGGGAGAAATATTAAACAAAAAGAGTTCTGCCTTCACTGACCTCCATACCTCTGAATGCTAATGTAAATTATTCACTTTTTGATGTGTTTAGTTTGATTCTACATATATTTTAGTTGATTTGACCATTTACTGTAACCTTGCCTATGTGTTCACACACAAACTCACTTTTTATCATTATAAAAGTATTGATTCATCATTTGTGTTTCTATTGTTTTCAAATTTTTCATCATCCTAGGTCTTCATAAATATGCGAATAACATTCATTATTGATAGCAAGAATAGAAGAAATCATTAGTTTTATGATTTTAACCTTACACAAATGAGATTATTTTTACATTCCTGATCCTAGAAAGAGGGAGAGATTTCTTTTGAACTTGAAATGGATAGGCTAAGAATTTAGTTCTTGAAATAGCCTTGATGACACTTTATTCTATAGTGTACCCTTGAGATGGATCAAGATGAAGACCATGGGCAAAAAGCCACCACAAAAGAGATTTTATCATATGTTCAGCATTTACAATTTGTATGATTTATGAGTCATTGTTTAATTTTTTTAACGTTCAATAACCTACAACTCTCAGACCAACTTTTCACTTTTAAGGGATACTTTAGTATATTCTGATGATGATTTAATGAACAAATGAATAATGTTTGTAGAGGCACATTTGTTACTCTCATAGATCAATGGATTTAATATTGTGGTCATTCCCTCCACCTGGTAAAAATAAAAAGTCTTTGTTCTTTTTCATTTCATATGATCCTTTCCATGTCTTTGCATAGTAAGTATTTAATAAAAGTTTTTCATTAATTATTCTATAAATCATTCATAACTCATCTATTTGGTGCAATTGAGGTCTTTTTCTTGATCTCAAGAATATCAATACATCATTCACACTATTCATAGATCATTTCATATATTTATATTTGACTTATTTATAATTTTAATATTATATCTGTGGCCAGTGTGCTTATTTTCTATCCCTTCATATTTAACTTCATGTGTGATAAAAATGATGTAATCTACATATAGCTATACATTCTATGATTTATTTATATTGAGGCTGTCAATATAGATATAATTCAATTCATCTAGTTTATTTCTCAAATTTATTGGGCATTAGACAGAGATTATATATTGAGGGAATTTATAGTAAATTAATGTTGCAGATAGTTCTAAAATGATCTGATATTTGTAACTTTTGACTTATTTTCTGTAACTATTTCAAAGCAAAAGTTTTCCTCCACAGGACACATGAGTTTGTGTGTGTGTGTGTGTGTGTGTGTGTGTGTGTGTGTTTGTGTGTGTGTGAATTTTTGTCTAGTTCATAATATTTTTATCTTTGTTTTTTGTCGAGATATATAATTTCTTCTGCATAAAACTATCCTTTGACCAAATCCCCTCTACTAATAAAAATCAGCAAATGGCAACTTATACAGAATGATATAGGGATTTAGGGCATTCAGGTATTAATGATTTTTCCACAGTTGCAGTTAATCTCAGATAGAACTTGAAACTAGGCCTTTCTGACTCTGAGGAAAGTTCTCTATTCACAACTACTCTACCTCTTTCTTTATATGTTGCATAAAGCATGTTCAAGAGGGAGAAAACAAGAACCAGAGTTTCTTTCACAATGGTATGTGTAATGAAATTTACTTCACCATTATTCTAGATCAATTAGAGCCTGATAAAAAGAAAATTTTCTTTTAATAATAAAAGTTGATAAAAACACACACATTAATGCCTCTAGCAATAGAAGTTAAGATATTTGTCCCTCAGTTCTCTCATCAGAGCCACATAATAATTCTCTTTATAATGATAATCATCATTATAAATCATTATCGTTATTAGAAATTATTTGGCATTTTAAGGTTTGCACAGTTCTTTTCTCAAAATAACCCCATTAATTACAATAATAATTATTATGCTAACTTCAGAGATGTGGTTTTGAGACTAATGGTGGTTTAGCAACTCTCCCATAATTAGATAGTTATTATAAGTCAGAGTCACTCTAATTAAGCCCAAATATCAGAATGTATAGTAGTGAAATTTGACATCATCCTTCCATAATGTCTTGTAACAACCTGAATAATGTCACAGTTTGTTTGATTTTATTACTCAATAAGAAGTAGAAGTTATCAGCTGCATTACTTAATGGGATAGGGAGGAATATTTTATGTATGTATAGCTTATGGAGAACAATTCAATATTAGGTAGTGGTAAGAACATTAGGCCAGAAAGGAGAGCCATCTTATAATCTGACTCTGACTCTGTAAGTTGTTAAATGTGACTTGGTCAAATCATTCAATATCCTAAGGACTCACTTTTCTCAGGTGTTAAAATGAAGAAATTAGCCTAGATGATCCATAAAGATTCAATTAATCTATGAGTTTTGATCTTCTAATCTTTACTCTCCTAGTGTCTTGAGTCATATGAACATTGAAATCTTTCACTAGAATTTTGGTGTTTCAGATGAGAATTAGATAAGCTTGTTAATTCCAAAAACCTTTTACTTGCCACATAGAAGGAAAAACTACATGATACACACACACATACACACACACACACACACACACACACACACACAAATATATATATATATTTGCATGTTTTCTTCCCCATTAGTTGTAAGCTCCTCAAGGGCATACTGTTGTGGTTTAGTCATTTTGCTCATGTCCTAATATTCATGAACCTTTTGGGGGTTTTCTTTGAAAAAGATACATTTCCTTTTCCAACTCATTTTAGATGAAAGAATTGAGGTAAACAAGATTAAATTACTTTCCCAGGGTCATATAGCCAGTAAGTGTATAAGAATAGATTTTAACTTACAAAGGTGGATCCTTCTTACTCTAGCCTGACACTCTATTTACTATACTCCTATAATAAATAAAGAAATCTATTGGCCATAATTCTGAACTGAAAAATGACTTTATTTATAGGTAAGTAGTCAGTAGTCCCATCATTCCCAGTCTCTGATGAAAGACATCTTGTGGATGTTCACAGTTGGTTTTATAAGTTTTTAACAATTGATATAAATCATTGATTAACAAAGACCACATACTCAAAGTATGCCAGCTAATAGTTCATAAATTCTAGTAAAAAGTCCAAGTAATTCATTGACCTTATAACTAATACCCTCAGATAATAACTCTTAAGAAGAGAATAAAGGTAAACAAAGTCATCCCTCTGAATCATAAAATTTGAGGACCCCGTTATTGATATAATTTCCTAAAAAGGAAATGCTATTCCTACTTTTACAACTATGTTTGATTCTGTAATCTTTTTTCAGAATCAAGAGATAATAAAGACATGTAATTAACATAAGAAGGTTTATGACAGGAATTCTTCAGCTAAATTTCTCCTTATATATCACAGTTAAGAAACAACTGGGACTATCCTTTATAACTGTGTAGTTACATATAATATTTAAAGGGTTATACAAGATGAATTAGTTTCATACCAAATATATAAAAAGAAAATAACTGAAATAAATGCAAGTTAAGCTCTCAAAGGGAACAGATACTATCTTTTGCCTGTGTTTGAACCCATGGCTCTTAGTATAGTACCTTGCACATAGTAAGGGCCTAATGCATGTTTATTAATTTATGGAAATGATTCCTAGAACATAAAAATCTAGTGTATCATTGTCATCAACATTATCATAGCTAGCATTTCTATAGAGTTTAAGGTCTTCAAGGTATTTTATATTCTATTTCATTTGATCCTCATAATCTTGAGGGCAAGTTGTATTATTTCCATTTTAGAGCTGAGGAAATTGAGGCTGAGAGAAGCAAAGTTACTTGGACATGCAGAGTCACAAAACTAATAAAGTGTCTGAAGAGGAATCAAACTCAGATCTTCCTAAGTTTATGTCTAGGTCTCTATCCACTGCATCACTTAACTATCCATTTAATTTTATACCTGTTTTATTTCCTCTCCTATATAATGTAAGTAATCAGTTATATTGTACAGAAGCCTAGAATAGGAGTTTGAAGACTGGTGTTCAATTACTTTCAAGTTATGGTTTTTGCAACTTACTAACATAAGAACCTCAGGCAATTCATTTAGCCCTCTTCCAAGTTTAGTTAATTTATCCTTAAAATGAGAATAATAGTACCGACTGTGTTCCACAAAGAATCTTATCTAAAAGTGTTTTAGAATTGTAGGTTCTTTATTGCTTTTATTTACAATTTTATAACAAAATATAAGGTGTAGTTATTACGTACCTTGCAGGTAGGTCTTATATATTTTTGGTTATCTCCAGCTAACACTGGCCTTTTGACTTGTGGGAGGCCTTACAAGTATTGACTGAAATAAATGAAGTTTTCTCCTTTTCATAGAATTCCCTATTCTAAATTTCTGGTGGCACAATCATCTGAGACTGAATCAGCAACAAAGATCAAGAGGAATTTAGATATTTATCAGGATTTACAAGGGAGAATTTGAAGCCTGGAACTTAGAATCTGTGAAGCCAGAGGGTTTCAAACCATGAGTATCCATGGAGGTTATGGCGTTTTCCATCCCCATAAAGATTTTTTTGGTTGGTCTTACCCTTAAATTCCATATTATTATTACCTTTATTTTCCGCATTTTCCCCCTATTAATTGTCCATGTTCCCCATCATTAATAAAAAAGGAAATAATGAATTTGAAGTAATGAACATATTTCTAATATTATTATGAATTTTTGATTGAAGAGCTTTTAAAGTAATTTTGTGGGTCATGAATGACTTTGACAATATACAGATGGCTCTAGAATTCTTCTTCGAATAATGTTTTTAATTCCAAAAATAAAAAAAATACCCATGATGACAAAGAAAATCTATCACATGCAAGTACAGTTATCAGTATCTTCTAAAAAATTCCCAGACACCAAGTTAAGTAAACTTTGCCTACTTACCTACCATCTAAAAGAAAGTTCATAGAGATAAGTACTGGACCTATGATTGCATTAGCAAAGGGACTCCCATTTTAGGGAAAAAAAAGAATCTTAGTAACTTGATCTTTGAATTACCAGAAAACGTGAAAATTTAATTTTTATGCTCACAGACAGCAAGGAATTTTCAGAGGTGGGGACTGAACTTGGAACTGTATTAGCTAAACCAAATTACTAGTTATAGGAAAGAAATAGTGAAAGAATTATTATTCAAATTTATTTAATGTTGGTATATACATCATAATAATACCAATATAATCTTCTTATATAATATATCAAGACAGAATAGAGGACATATTACTTAAGGAAAGAAAAGATGGGGAAAGGGAAAGAATGATAATTTTCTACTATATATTTATCTTCTTCTATCAGGAAAAGTTGCCATTACAACTTTGGTTTTATTTACATATTCTGTACCTGGATGTACTGTTTTGTCTTAGGCTTTCATAATGATCTTTAAATTGCTAAAAGTTTCCAGTGAAATTGGTAATGTGACCATGCCACGGTGGTGAAACAAATGAGCTTTCTTCTCAGGGCCCTGAATCATAATGGAACACAATGTAGCCAGGCAGGGAGGCAGGAGCACTTCCCTTCCTGCCTTGGCTGGGCCGGGTTCTCCAGCAGCTCAAGACTCCTTCAGGACCAGGTTGCCTGCCTCCAACACTGGGTTTTTAAAGCTAGGAAGAATAAAGTGAATGGTTTGCACTAAAAAAAAATTGCCAAAAGCTCAGGAAGTGTGTTCTACCTATAAAGAATCCAGTGGGTTGCTCTGACCCTTAAATTCCTTTTTATTATTAACTTTACTTGCTCAAATTTTCCATTATCCTCATCATCAATAAAAATAAGAAATAAAAAGTTAGAAATAATGAAAAGTTTTTACCATTATTCTGATTTTTTTCAATTAGCAGCCTTTTCAAGAATTCTTTGCCATAGAGCAGTCTTTTAGATCACCTTTTAAAAGTAGTACAAATCAATCTTGGTTGTAGAAAGGTGTTTTTTATTGTTCTTTAGTTTGAGTTAAATTATGTATTAGCAAATTAGTATTGATTTAAAATTATGTGCATATTAGATTACATTTCTTTAGGAAACTGGGTTTGGATTTCATGGTATGCAATTAGCTTTTGCATTTGATTAAGACCAGAGACTTAGAATCTATCCTGAATTGTGATGCATAATAGTTTTTTTGACACTGAGTAAGTCAGTTAACCTCTCTGTGAAATAGTTTTCTCATCTACAAAATTAGAAATAAATTCCATTAACTCGTTTCAGGATTTTTATGAAGTAAGCATTTTGCACCCTAAAACTTCAACTTAAGTAAGAACTACTATTCTTATTGGGTTTCCATATTTATCATTTATTTGGTCTCTTGCTCAATTAATTTTTAATGGTGGGTTAAAGTATAGATCAACATTGTTTATTTCCTTAAATACTTCTTACTCACCATTTAAAAAGAATTTCCTTTTTACACTTTTTGCCATAAATTTATCATTATCATCTTCATCACCACTGTGGTCAACTTATTTTTGCTGCTATCTTCTGTCTATTATTTCTTGTTTGAGCATATTCTTCTCTGAATTAATTATTTACCCTAATACATAACTTTCCCCCTTCATAACTACAAAAGGAAATATATATGATATGTGAGCTCTAATTCTTGGATAAATGGTCAAAAGATATGAACAATCAACTTTCAAATGAAGAAACCAAAGTTATTCATGCTCATATGAAAAAATTCTTAAAATCACTACTGATTAGGGAAGTGAAAATTAAAATTGTTCTCAGGTAACTTTTCATGCTTATCAAATTTATTAATGTAGCAGAAAAGGAAAATGATAGATTTTGGAGTGTATATGGGAAGAATTGGGACATTAATGTACTCTTGTTGGAGTTATGAACTGATTTAACTATTTTGAAGGGCAATTTTGAATGATGCCAATGTATCATAAAATTATCCATAACTTTTGATCAAGCAATATCATTATAATATGTTGGTATTCCAAAGAAATAAAAAGAGGAAAGAGCTGATTTGTATAAAAGTATTTTAGCAGGTCCTAAAAATTAAGAGGTTGGGGATTACACCTTCTCGCAATATTCAAGTCAAGGTATCCAAAATGTAACATGAGATTCCAGTCTGTCTGCTAGAAAATGGAAAATAAACAAGGGCAGATGAAAGGAGCAATGGCGAAAAGCCAGAATACAGATTAAGACAGACTAACTGGAATAACAAAGTAAAGCCAGTACCTAAAAATCCAATGTGAAGACAAACTGAAGACAAAGAAAACATCTAGAAGAGATACCAAAGATGTTGACAGGAAAGATTAAGTTTTGGGATATAAATGCCCATATCATATGCTGCCTGTGCAATGCATACCTAATTGATGCTATCACTGTAATGGAGTGTTGTCATACCTTCTGTAAAAGTTTCCTGGTAAAGTATTTGGTAGAAAAATAATACTTGTCCTATATGTAGAATTGTTATTCATCAGAGTCATCCACTACAATACATTGGTCATGACAGGACAATGCAAGATATTGTTTAGAAATCGGTAACAGACCTCCAATAAGTGGAAATGAGGAAACAGGGAATTCTATCACAAATTAGGCATGGAAGTGCCTGGAAACATCAAAGGGGAGACTTGATCTGCAAAGCAACACTTAGATCACATAGGAATGGCCAATGACGATTCCAACAAAGAAACATCAGAAGAAAAACAAGAAGAGGATATTGACTATCACAGAAGTGATGAACAGGTAAGCATCTACCCAGAATGCAATAACAACAAATTAAGTGGATTGGAATGAAAATGGATCCACTGTTCAGCACAGACAACAGTCTTGCATTTAAAGAAGTTCATTGCCAAAAAATTAACCTTTCATCTTTTAATGAGATGGATATAGTTTGCAATGAAGAAATTCTTGGCAAGGACCACACACTCATGTCTGTAGTTGTTACCAGATGGAGATTTAAGAAAGTACTTCTACTGCTACATTACAGACCCAAAATGGATTTACTGTAAGAGAACTTTAGTGTCCTTTGGGACAGAGTTTTTCACAGAGACTATCACAGACACCTTCTCAGTGCATCACTTAACTCACATCACATGACCCAGTAGAATTATTCTGGAGGACCAGTGATCTCACAGCATACCATACTTCCGAATGTTTCTTCTGGCTGATGTGGGAACCAGATTTCTGAAATAGAATATTTATACCTTTTTGTACAAAAAAAGAATTAACAACTCAACAAGACGCTACCAGCACTCAGTTTGCAGATAGTGAAAACACTTCACAGTTTTATGTAGCTGAATAGTACTCGTCTCTTTGCTATGATTTCACAAGACAGATTAATAAATGTAATAGTGATATACATGTCACTTTCCTGACACTATTTTATGCATTTGATTTCATTATTTGCCTTGATATTTTGGCTTTCATCTAATCCTTGAAAAGCCACTGCAGTTCCCTTTTATTAATGATTGACTATAATTATGTTGCGTTTAACTTCCTGAAGACTTAGAAGATCTATTAAATTTTTATTTAACAGCATATCAATAGGGAATTCCATTAATTTTATAATTTAATCATGGAATTAAATTATAAATTTATATATAAATATGAAATAAATATATAAATATGAAATAAAACAAAGATGATAATTTAAAAAAATAAGAGGATGTCTATCAGTTGGAGAATGACTGAAGAAATTGTGGAATATTTTTGTAATAGAACACTATTGTGCCATTTGAAACAAAGAACAGAATGACTTCAGAAAAACCTGGGAAGACATGTATGAACTAATGATGAAAGGAAAATGAACAAAGCCAGGAGAACACTGCATAATAACATCATCAATATTTCATGATGATCAACTGTCATTGGTTCTGCTATTATCAGCAATATGGTGATTCAAAACAATCCAAAAGTACTCATGATTTAAAAATACCATTAGCCTCCAAAACAAAACAAAACTTGTGGAATCTCAATGCAAATCAAAGAATGTCATTTTTCACTTTATTTCTTTCAGTATTTTTTCTATTAGTGGTATGTAACTTCTTCTACAACATGATAAACATGGAAATATATATTACATGATGGCACATATATAACCCAGGCTAAATTGCTTAATTTGTCAGGGAGGGGGGGACTAAAGGGAGTGAAATAATTTGTAATTCAAAATATGAGAAAATAAATGATTAAAATTGCTTCTACATGTAATTTAGAAAAGATAAAATAGGCATTAAATCAAAGAAAAATATTTAGAAAATATAAAGAATGTTTAATCTGTCACATGTAATGGTAGATCAATTGTTACCATTTGGCAGAATATTTTCTTCTCTAAGTTCCATTTCTTTTTTAATTAATTGTTTTAGAATATTTTTCTATGGTTATATGATTCATGATTTTTCCTACCCCTCTTCCCTACCTCTTCCTGGAACTGACAAGCAATTCCACTGGGTTATATATGTATCATTGTTCAAAACCTATTTCCATATTATTCATATTTGCAAAATAGTAATCTTTTAAGCCAAAACCCAAATCATATCCCCACAGAACTATGAGATCAATCATGTTTTTCTTCTGCATTTCTCCTCCCAAAATTATTTCTTGGGATGTGGATAGCATTTTTTCTCCTAAGTTCCTCAAGTTAGATTATTTTTTATTTGATCCACCATTTTTTCACCACACTACTTTCCTATATTTTTATGAGATTCATAATATTTTAAATGGGATGGATTCATATGATTTCACTGAAACAGTTGATTCTTTTGACATCCCTGGGAACTTGACAACAACTTTATAACTGCTATTATGTGGCATCATCACTACATCCGACTAACTCCATTCAAATTACTCCATTTATGTTCATTGATCTTCATTCTATAAATATGTATTCTATCAACATTGTATTCTAGATACTTCATTGTGCATTGGAAAAGTCCATAGGCTGAGATGAAATATCTTTTTGTTTTCCACTAATTTTTCTTATTATTCATTTCTTTACTATACTGATAGAAACAAATAACTCAACTCCCACCATCAGATATGTTTCCTAGACACCTAGGTGACAGTGTATAAAGTTTGAACTTCAAAACAATGTGTATTCATACTCTGTTGATGTATTTATTGACTCTATAACATTGGCAAGTGACTTAATCAATCTTAGCCTCAGATTTTTCATTCGTCAAAGGAAAATATATTGTTAAAGTATTGTTCAAATATTAAGTTATTATTATTATTTTATTAGGTGTATTACAAGAGATCTCTAGGTTATAAATTTCATGATCCTTATGTTTGTGAAAGAAAGATTTCTTCTTCTGTTTACTCAGTGGGAGCACAAGAGGATCTCTGCATGAAACCAAACTAATTCCTTTCTGAAATATAGAGAATACTATTCTTGCTGAAGAGCTCTTTGAAGAGAACTTTAACATCACGTTGAAATTTTAAGAGTGATAAGTAATTCAAATGTGTAAGAAAAAAAGCGATTCATATAGGATTAGTCAATTTCAAGCATCATTATTGAGCTTCATTTATATTTTTGAAATGGTATGTATTCTTAGAATATCACATGCTTTTTAAATATATTAAATTAATAGAAATCCATCTAATATAAATTAATAGGCTTTTCTGGATTTTCTATGCTTCTGGTAACATTTATGCCATTATGTTTTATTAAAACTCATATAAAATGAAAAACAATGGCAAAATATATATTGTAAAATAGTAACAAAATAAAGTTTAAAAATAATGTAAAATGAAAATTAGTTTTCTTTTTTGTCCACCACCCCATTATTGAGAAATGTGAAAAACAAAACCCCTATTAGAAATAGGTCCATTCAAGCAAAGCAAATTACTATATTAGTTATTCTTACCTCATCAAAATTTCAGTTTTCTTTGAGTTCATCACTTCAACTTAGCATGAGAATATTATCTTTTATCAAGAGTACTCTTGGACTGTGTATATATTTTTTTTCTGAACAATTTTAATAGCATATGAAAAACTGAATTCTTGATATTTTTTGCTTTTGTATGGATTGTTCACCAGGTTCTATTTACTTAACTCTATTAGTTCATATTAGTCTTTCCAGGTTTCTTTGAAACCATTCCCTTCATTATTTTTAGAGGAAAAGAATTTCTTAACACATTTATATTCCATTACTTGTGTAATAATTTTCTACATCTGATGTCCATAGAAATATTAATTTCCTCAATTTCTATTTTTTTCCAGTGCAAAATAAGTTGCTCTAACTATATATATATATATGTTCTTTTTGTCTTTCTATTACATTCAGGCATAGAGTGAACAGAGCTATCAGGCAATCAAAGGGTACAAACAGTTTAATAGCACTGTTGATAGAGTTCCAAACTGGTTTCCAAAATGGATAGACCAGTTCACAGTTCTACCAACAATTTATTAATATGGCTCTTTTTCTACTAACCTTTCAGTTTGTATCATTTCCCCCTTTTTGTCAACTTTATTAATCTAATGAAGGTGAAGTGGAATGTCAGGTTCATTTTACTTTGTACTTTTCTAATCATTAGTAATTTATACAATTTTATAAAGCTACATAAAATTAAATTTACTCTTTTTCAGAAAACCTCATATCTTTGAACACTTATCAATTGAGAAATATCACTTTATTGTAAATTTTAATCATTGTGATATATTTTAGAAATGAGGATTTTTTTAGATTGGCTATAACAACTTTTCTTTTTTCTCTCCTTCTTTCAAAATTTTAGCTGCATTGGTTTCATTTTTATAAAACCATTTTAATTTATATACTTAATGTTGTCCATTTTTTCTCTAAATAAATCCATCCTATCACTTGTTTTGTCATGGAACTATCCATAAATTTGACAAGTAATTTCTATTTTCCTTTTCTAATTTGCTGAATGTATCTAAGTCCTATGCCTATTTGATGTTACTCTTGAAATACAATGTGAGATATTGGTCTAAACATCATTTCTACCATACTGCTTTCAAGTTTTTCTAACACTTTTTCTCAGTTGGTAAGCAGTAACTGAAATCTTCAGGAGCACTGTGTCTTTCTTTGAATAATTATGTATCCTACATAATTAATTACAATATTATTACAATAAAAATTAATTACAATAAAAATAACATTTAATTAAAATCCTGATAGACCTAGGATATGATTTACTTTTCAACTTTTTGAATGAGATTTTTAAGACTTCAAAGTCTACTAAAATATCATGAGTGAATTCAGCATTAAAACCTTAGTTTCTGATCAGTAATTTTGGATTGATTTTACAGATTGGCATACACATACTATTGTATATTTTGAAGGTTTTTTTCAAAGATAGGCTTAAATTTCTCTTTTCTATTGAGGTCATGTACAATTTGGAGGAAAGTCTTTGTTGTAGAATAACTGAGTTATTTTTCACAAGCACCTAACTATTAACTATTTATAAATTTGTAGAATTTTTGTACTTAGGAGGATCTTAGGCCAAAGGATTTGAGAAGTACAAATGTTACTCAGATTTTCAAGAGTGGCTAGAATAGACAAAAGTCTGTACATTCTAAGTTAGTTGTATTTTGATTCCCAGGAACATCCTAGAATGTATTATTTAGGTTTTAAGTTTGTCAGCATTTTGAAAAAGAAGCTCTGATCATTAAAAGACAGCAAATATGTGCCCCAAACTGGATATTCCAAATTAGCATCAAGTCCCTAGACTTATAGATCATAGCACTAGTCATACCAATTTAGTTCATTTAAACATTATTTCTTCAGCAATCATTCATTTTCTTTCCCACTTTTATTTCCTCATTGAAAAGAGGGGGAGGGGAAGGTATATGGAATAAAGGAAGCAAGGAAAGATATAACTACCTCTTATTTCACATAAGCATAGCCAAGCAAAACATCCCCACATTGTTCTCACACAAAAAGACATTGGATGTTTTGCAAGAGTCCATCATCTTTCTGTTAAGAAATAGGAAGTGTTCCACTTTATTGCTCCTTTTGAATAATAGTTGATCACTTAGTTGATTTGAGCTCTTATGTCTTCAAACTTAATATCTTTCATAATATTCAGGTAATATTATAATTTTTCTTCTAATTCTACTCATTTATATATGTATTGATACATACAATTATTTCCAAATCTCTTAGAAATAATTCTCCCCTTAATTTCTTAGAAATGATAATATTCTAATATTGGATCCAATAATATTCCAATTGTGGCAGGCAAATATAAGGAAATGTTATTGTGCTTTTGAAATAATTTCTCTGCATTTCAACAAAAGCAATGATAGCTTTGTTTAAAATAGTAAGAAAGGAACTGACTGACTTTTTGAAAATATTCTGTAATAATATCTGTCTTTTGAGTGATATGGTTGACTTATGGGGACAGAAAAAAGAACATCCCATTGTACTTATTGTAGTTGATTTTTTAAAGTGTTTGACTCAGAATAAATTTTTGCTCATAGAATTCCTACTTGCATTTCTCATATAAGATTAAATAGGAAGATCACACAAGAGATCTTTTCCCCAGCCATTAGACCGACCACAGAAAACAGAAAAAATATATTCTAAAATAATATTTACTAGTGAAGGATGCTTAGTGCAAAAACTAAATGGAGGAAAAAGTTTCTGAAGATAGGAGTGTTTTTTTTCAGTTATTTCTGTTTCAGATGAGATACCACTCATTGCAGCAAGCCCCAAATATTACTGAAACTCCTAAAAAGTTTCCTGAATATGCTATGTAGAAAAATTTACAAAAATTTGTGATAAGTAGTTGGATGTGTAGTTAATTGATTATTTGACATTCATATCAAGTAAGATTATCCAAAAGTGAAATGGAATGCTTTGATGTGTATTTAGTTCTCCATTATTATAGGTTATCATGTAGCTGAAATATAGTTATTTGTTGGCAGTATTGGAAAGATATATAGAAAAGATTCTTTGTTCATTAAGAGGTTGTATTAAAAAGATTACATAAAGTTTATTATGAAAAATCATGCCTGTTTAATAAATATTTCCAAATAGGAAAAGTGATCAAAATAGTTGGTAAAGTTAATTGAATATTCATGAAAACCTTCCTTTAATCATACAGCCAACATCTTAATTCAATGTCTTCATCATCTCCCACCAAAATTCTTTTGTGAGCTTCCTAATTGATGGTGTTTGTCCCTGGACAGTGAGGTAATCCTTCAGGATTAAAAGGGGTAGTGCCAGTGTAGTTCCTGCTGTCCTGTGGTACTACTCTTGTCTGAACTTGGATCTGGCTCGCTTTCTCCACTCCTACACACTTCCCTTTGTGTGACCCCCTTTCCCTTCCCCAAGGAATTAATGTTAAAAAACGCTGACTCTAAATAAAAATTTAAAAAGTGACTTTAAAAAAAAGGAGCTTCCTAATTGGTCTCCCTGACTTAAGTTCTGTTACCATTTCAGTACACCATACACATCCCTTTCAACACCTTTTTTCATACTGTGCCTTGTAGGTAAACCTTGCTGGCTTCTCCTGGCATTTTGGCTATCAGCATCAGCAGAATTTCAGTGGTGAACATATACCCCAGTTTCATTTATTTTGAAGGTAAATCATTTCTTAGTTGAGGAAGAGAGATGGAAGAAGTTTTCAAAGCTAGACTTTATATCAAAGGCCTAAGAAAATAGTTCTTCTGGAAAATCAAATTTTGCTTGTTTTTGCCAGAATTTTAGGACAGACTCTTTTCTACAACTGCTTTCACAGGAACCAATACCCAAAATAGGTAAATTAATTCTTTCAAATTCTGTTTTTAATTTCTCTTTTGTTGTAAAGCAAGTCCACATTGACTATAGGTCACTGAATGAGGAATTAAGGGTAATGTATACTGAGCCTAGCTTGATAGCTTGGGACTATGATGTGTAAGCTTTAAAAGATAAACACTGGTTCAGTTTCATCCATCATGTAATAAGAAGTCATTGGAATTGAATAAGAAAGGAAAAATACTTCTTAGTCTTTCTTGTAGTCACATAAATAAAATGATGAGAATGACAAATAGAGTTTTGTTTTCACACAATTTTTACTTTTTCAAAAATATTTCATTAATTTTTGAATACTACTGTAACTTCTAAATATCTCAGTCCTAGTATCCTATTGGTCCATAATTTGCAATAGTTGATTATAATACTTCATAACAACATTTGCATTTGAAAAAGCCATTTCAACATTTATTCTACTACTGTATTTCACCACTTGTCTGCCCAGAAGAAGGAAATTAAGCAGATGAAAAAAATACATCCCCTTCCCCACTCCTACAGAAGGGTTCTAGCCCTAGCTTTCTGAGTTTCATAGTCAACTAGTTCTGGATGCCCCCTAGAATTTTATTCATAAAACATGTATCTGGGTAGAGATACAATTGATCTTTTTTTATTTATTAGTTGCATTAGTGACATCAGTCTTAGATGTTAGGTCCAAAAATATATATATAAGGTTAGGCATTAAAATGGAAGGTAATTTTTCTTCCTTTTATTTTTTGTTTCATTTTATGAAAAGAGGAAATTACTTATACTATTTTTAACTTTTTCTATAAAATCTTTTATTTTTAGCTGAAAAATACTCTCTTCACTTTTGAAATACATATATCTATCATTCAAATAGAACTCAAACCAACTGAAAGTTAGAAAATGTAGCTATTCTTTTATATCGTTCTAATTGTATTATTGATTACATATACTTTTGCAACATAAAAGTGGATTACATTTGATGCTTCTTACCATTTTCAAACAAATTTTAATGCTTATAACTCTAATTATTTGATCCTTTTATTTAAAATCCTGTTCTGATTCTACCTTCTGGAAGATATAAATGATGACTGGTTTCTGAAAGCCCATGAAAACAAAATGACACCTCTTGAAGGTCCTATCAAAGTAGAGAAGGACTTTGAATATGGACACAGTATTAATCTCTATATTTATTTTCTGAGGACTAGTTTAGTGAACTTATCTGAAAACTACTACCAAGGTATTATTTTATACTAGCAATTCATAAATATATCCTAGTAAGTAAAAGTTCAACTTTTTTGGTATAGCAGAAAATTAAAAGGGACAGAATTCTGCCTCATTGAAGCATTGTTTTGATTTTGTTTGTATTGCTAGCTAGAAATTTGATATAAAATATAAGTAATAACCTCCATTTATTGATAATTTTTAAATTTTTTAACTGCAACTACTCTCAAGTGAAGCCTGGTAGCTTTGGTCATGGCCTTATCTTGCTTCCTAATATATTTTATTCACATGTTATGAGTTTATACTTTAAGGTAGGTTACTATAGAAATACAAGTCTTATTGCCCCTTTATGTTCTTGAGTACATTAGAATGCACACCGATGAACTACCTCACCTGAAACATGTTATGTTATGACAACTTTAGCAAATATTTCTTTTTTTGGCAAAAAGCCTCTCATGTTTTATTAAACTGCAAACAATATTGAATGCTTTTAGGGAAGCACCAATATTTTACAATTAGTTCACATAAGACATACACATTCTGCCAAATCACTATGTTATGAAAAATTGTCCAAAGAAAACAGTGAGACTTATTGGAAAATTGAGATTAAGTGAACAAAACTCAAAAATTTTTGTCATTATGCATTAAAATAGATAGACATGTAATAAAAACAAAGACAGTTTAATATGTTAGATAAAAACATATAAATACTCAAATTGTTCCCTAATATATTAATTAAATTGGAACAAATTTGAATTTGAAAAATAAGTATACTAGCAGATCTTGCTGCATTCAAATTATACATTAAAATGGAAATTGAGTCATAACTTATAGAAAATCTTGAATTTGTTTAGAAACAATGTTTCCTCAGTTTTTCAAAGAGAAACTTGACTATTTTATAACATCTATTTAAAGTTATTAAATATGTACTCTATTCCATGGATTCATGATGATGTTTTTTTCCTTTCATTCCTGAAGGCTGACCTGTCCAAAACTTCACATATTAATTTATCTTCTTTCATTTCAAGATATTTATTCTGTTTTATAAAAATAAGAGCATATAATGATCTATTTATTTCTTTGATGAACATGAGGGTTTTAATTCAATGATTAGTCATTCAATAAGTTTGAAATTTGGTTCCACTGTATTCATTGCTGCACAATGATTTTCTGTATCTATTTTCATCTTAGAATTAAAAGAAATAAATAGATAATTATAATTTTGGATTTCAAAGATCAAAATCTTCTCATCATAATGCTAGCCAATCAAGCTTCAGGTTCAGGACAGTCCCCACTCCCTTGCAACAACCACCTCTTAGGCAAACTGGAAAAGGTAACCAGTCACGGGCATGGATCCACAGTGCTATGCAGACTCTAGTAAAATTTCTTTCAAAATGTGAAGGTGACATCAAGAAAAATTTATCAATTTTAACTGTAGAGTCCAACAAATCTGCTTTGAAGAAATGAAAAATTTACATTTCTTGTCAGAAGAATACCAACTTCTCAGACCTGAGATAAGCTGCAGTTTTAAGCTGTCAAAAATACCAGCAAAGGCAGTGAGGTACAATGGAGAAAGTACTGTATCTGAAGTCAGATTATCTAGGTCTAAATATTGGTTCCACAAATTTGTACCTCTGTGACTAGATACTTAACCACTGTAAGCCTCAATGTTTGCAGCTATAAAACAGGAAGGTTGGGTAAGTGATCTTTAAAGTTTGCTCTGTCCTAAACATCTGTGAAAATAAGAAAATTCATATCTGTTTGATGTTTTTAAAATATTATATATTTCCCAGTAACATGGAAAAACAATTTTAATAATTGTACTTAAAAATGTATACTTCCAAATTCTGTGCCTGCCTAACTTCTACTTTCTGAGACAGAAAGTAATTTGAAATAGGTTATACATGATAAGTCATACAAAATAAAATTTCATATTAGTTTATGAAAGAAAACAGAGATAAGAACAAATAAGAATTTTTTTAATGTGCTTTGATCTGAATTCGGATCCACGAATTATTTCTGTGGAGGTGGATAGCATGTTTTATTGTAAGTCCTTTGGAATTGTCTTAGATCTTTATATTTCTATGAATGACTGCCATTTATGATTAATTATTATACAATGTGATACTGTATATAATATTTCTTTTATTTGCTAAAATCTGACCAACTACTAGATACAACTGGATCAGTCCTGATAAAACAACAACAACAACAAAAATCCTATAAATGGCAGTATCCTTAGAATATCTAAAACTTTGAGATTTAAATCTTATTGAAGTTCTCCACTAGGGGGAGCTGTTTGAAGTACAGAGAAACCTCTTCCTGCACTAAGTGCACCATGGTTTTTAATGCCATGATTATACTTCTAATTTTTTCCCATTATTGGAGATGAATAGATTAACCAAAATCCTACCTGACTCGCCTACTTTGGGGTAGGAGTTTGATTAATGTGAGAAGAGCAGTTTGATAAAAGGCCAACACTTATTTATTCTGAGAAGAAGATGGGATAGGAAATAGGAGGGAGGAAAGTAATATGGTCATTCAATTATTTTATCACTATACCTAATATCCTATACTAAAATTTCTATGAAACCCTTAATCTAAATGCTTTCTTGGGCAGAATCTTCTTGCCTGGCAAAACAGGCCTATCTCAACTACACTGTGCATACTGGAAATATATTCCCTATCTATCTACCTACGCTAATTAATGAGCACTAACCATCAAACAACCTCCTTTAAGTAGTTCTTCTCCCTCAACTGTAAATAGTGAAACTGCCTGTCACAGAGACACAGATACAGACTACTGCTCTCTCAAAATTCTGAAGAGAAAATCCCTCAGAGACATCTCTTTATCCCTCAAAGTTATGAGGAGAAAAAGATCCCAGAGAGATCCTTCTCCCTCAATGTTATGAGTAGAAAGAGACCAACTGTCAAGTCCATCCTTTTTTATATATAACTTTCTCATCTCCTAGGTAATAGAACCTTAACTCTGGCTCATGAAAGTCTCTCAGTGCTGTTCTCAGCTGTAAAACTCCTACTTAGAAATTCTGCTCTTAAAGAGACAGTGAGATTAAGAAAACTCCTTTTCACACTAGGCTTTCAGGTAGTATGATATTTTTTGGATCTCCTGAATCTATTTTTTAGGTCAATTGATTTTTCTAATGAGATTTATCAATTTTCTTGTATTTTTAATTATTTTTATTGTTTCTTGATGTTCCATGGTGTCATTAGCTTTCATTGTCCAATTTTAATTTAGGAATATTGTTTTCTTCACTTAGGTTTTTTTACCTCATTTTCCATGTGACTAATTCTACTTTTTCAAGAATTCTTCTCTTCAGTGAATTTTTGTATATATTTTTCCATTTGGCCAATTCTGTTTTATTCATCTTTTATTATTTTGTCTATTGTGTTTTTAAGATATATGTGATTGTGTGCCTCCTTTGCCAAACTGTCAACCCCTTTTCGATGAATTTTTTGTGTCATTCTCTTTTTTTCCTAAACTTTTCCTCTGTGTATCTTATTTAATTTTTAAAACACTTTTTCAGTTCTTCCAGGTATTCTTTTTGGTCCTGAGACCAATTCATGTTTTTCTTTGAAGCTTTGAATATAGCATTTTTAAACATTTTTTTTCTTCTTCTGAATTTGTTTTTATATTTCTTTTACCATTGTAACTTTCTATTATTAAATTATTTTTTCATTGGTGTTGTTGGCTCATTTTTCCAGTCTATTTTCTTATATCAAAAATAACTGTTAAAGTTGCAATCTGCTCTTCTGCTATGGGGGGAGGGGCTGTTCCAAGCTTCAGGAATTTTATGCAGATATTTTCTGAGCTAGTTCTGGTAGTCTATCAGTTTTAAGTTCTTCTCAGGCAGTATGATATAAGGAGAGGTGTTTACTATTCTTTTGGCCTTTTCTTTGGTCTGTGAGTGACCCAAAAATTATTTTATCCACTGTAATTTTCACCAGGATTCCTGTTCCTTGAGGACTTAGTGTTCCATTGTACTAGTATTCCATCTCATATTAGAACTGAGACCAGGAATATGACTCAGAATTATGAACCATATAAGTATAAGATCAATGTGACAGAGTATTCAAAACAGGAAAGGGGCCTTTATTATTTCCTTTTAATGAGTTGCTTGACCCCTTTTCTGTCTGTGGTCTGAGAGCCTTGTAGGTCATTGTTAATGTAGGTCAACAGCAATGACTGTTGAATCACTTTTCCACAAGGTCTACTGCTGGCTTGCTGAGATATGAGCCACCCTGGTATAGAATGTATAGAATGTGCTAGACTTCATTCCACTCTCATCTCCCTATGGTAGACCTTTCCTACTTCTTCTAAGTTGTTTTTGGTTGGAAAATGGTTTCACTCCTTCCTTTTGTCATTTCTGTTGCCCAGACATTATTTTAAATATGTTTGAGAGAAAATTGGAAGAGCTCAGGTGAGCCTCTGCCTTTTGTCTACTGTATGGACTCCACCTCCACCTCCTACCTCAGACTTATACTCTTTCAATGATTTGCCCTTACCTTCAGTATGACTAACTTTCTGTTATATCCACAGAAAACAAACATTGAACAGCAGTGAAAGAAAGTTTGTTAAAAAAATTGAAAACCATATAATATTTTCCTTTATTGTTATGGATGAGGAAACCAAGGAACAATGAAATAAAATTGCTTCTCTAAAATGACTTGTCTAAATTGGAATTCCTCCCTTCTTTCTCAAGATATTGAGAGGATAGCAGTGGAACACTGTGTCGATCTTTCTGATATCCCTTGCTCTTTCTACATGACCACACAGTTTTCTTCTTCTGTTGTACAATAACTTGTTGACATTCTTTACTCCACTTCTTTTGCAGATTTATACTTTGGTAATATGTTGTAGACTGCTCATACTCACCATATATCTTTCCATTACCTTTAGGAAATATTAATTCCTCATTTGCATTGGTACTAGCCCTGTCTTATTGCCCTATAGCAACAGTGGCAAACACTTTGTTTTTAATTGAAAAGGCAGGTCTTTGCTGTTGTGGGAAGCATGGGATCAGTAAATTTGTTTTAGAGTTTCTTGGAAGAAAGCGAGCTTGCTCTCCTGCTTTTTAAACAGTATGCAGGTCCTTATCCATTTTTCTTTTCTCAATGTGTTACAAATTCATGTGGACAAGTGTTATAAAGAATAAATTAGGTAACCTGAGTAGGGTCAATGAATGCAATTTGTGTGTGAGGAAGGATAAAGGGGATATAAATGATTATAAGGTGATTGGAGGAGGAATGAAGGAAAGGGAAGGTATATAAGAGATAGAGGAAATGGGGTATGTAGGAGAGGGCAGCTCAAACAGGTTTATTCCCAGAGGCTTGAGTCAGAGAATACAGGGAGGAAACTAGGGCCAGTAAGAAATGTTTAGGTTTGGCTGGAAGGTTTCTTTTGTTAGTTTCTAAAGTCTCTTGAGGGAGGAGTCGAGAGGGCCCCTCCCTGCCAGTCAAACTGATGGTTGGAGGAAGTCTTGAGGTAGGTACTTCCTTCCAAGATGGATGCCCCCATTTCTTTCAAGAAATAAAAGAAAAATGATTCCTTCTCCTTGAGCTCTTGTCTTAATTTTCGACACAATGATTCACCAAAGGGTTTGAATAGGTAACAAGGGGATCTATTAATAGCAGGGTCAGTCAGAAGGGGAAAGTGGTTCAGGATTTCTAACTGCTGCTAGGGAGAGGGGTGATGGTGGGAAATGGGTCATGGAGAGGTTTAGACAGAGAGAATCCAGCTCTCCCAGTCAGGAAGATTTGACTGCCTTTTAAGTAAAGTCTTTCTCAAATCATTAAAACTAGGGGTAACTTATTTGAGGGTACTCTACTTGCCTATAGAAATAAACCCACAATGTCTAATCACCAAGCCCTCCCTTCCACCCAGGACTCAAAGAAAATTCAGGGAAGAGGAGGGATGGAGATGGGAGAGCAGGGAGAGGTCCAGAGAAATGAGATAGATCCAAATTTCACAAGACAAAATAAGCACAGGCCAAAGCCGAAGTAATTAGGCCAAAGCCAAGAGGTTCAGCCAAAACAAAAGCCAGAAGGGAAAAGCCTCGCCAGTTGGAACTTTACCTCTATTTATAGCTTTAAGTTCTAACTGACTTTCTGAAGATTCTAAGATGTTTAACTGACTTTTTGTGACTGTTAGAAATTACAGAAGCAAAAAGTTTCTGTTAGCCACCTTGCATTACATATCTGCTCATATGTATTTTTTTGGAAAATTTGCACCTTGCAACATTTTCTGGTTGCTAAAATCTAATGGGTTACTACTCTGATTCTAAGTTAAATTATAACTATGCTCTTATCCCTATCTAAGTTTTGTAAAATAATAGAAAGGGTTGCTTACTCCTAAACTATGCTAAGACTAGTCTAAGTTAAAACTAAGATGGGTTGTAGGAAAGGCATAGGAAAGGAATAGGGTTTCAGTTTTGCAAAAATTTTTAACAGAAAGGAAAAGCAGATTAAATGCAAACATTCACAGTCTTAAAGTTAACATTTGCTAACAAAAACAAAGTAATAAATTCTATCTATGTACTTATCTAATTTTATGAACTAGCAACAAAAGTATCAATTAAGAAAAATTTTGCAATCTAAATTTCCAAATTCTAATTCATCTTCCTAAAGTTAGTATATGGATATATTAGTACACTTATGCCTATGTTAGAAATGTTAGTAAGAATAAGTAAGACTGATATTCTTTGTAAGTCTTTTGGTTAAACTATAGACTTAAGCTATGTACAGTATTTACAAAGAAAGTTTAGAAAATTCTGTCTCTGTTCTAACTTTTCAAGCTAACTAACTATCCCTATGTGTTAGTAAAACTTATTGCTAAGGATTAGTAAGCAAATACATATATACACTATTTACAAGAAATGTTAGGTGATTTGAGTAGAAGGTGTCTGAACCAAGGTAAGATGAAAATTCTGTGCTAAGGCCAACAAACTTCTCTCTTAAGTGTAAGTTTATGTTTCACATGTAGATGTGAAGTCAGAAAATGTTCCATGTGTTGTTTAGTGTGACCTTTCCGTGTAATGAAGTGTTATATACTTACTCCACTGGAATTCTTCTGTAAAATGTATATATTGTGTGGTTGGAATCTAAAGTGTTGAATGCAGTGAGAATTCTGTTGGGTGTAAGTTATGTTTTTCAAATGCATGTGTCCAATGCTGCTCCAATGCTCCTCTTCACAGTGTGGTTTGTTGTCCCATACACCGATTATGTATTTGATCACGGATTTTTTTTTGTAGTCTTCAGGTTTGCTGTCCTTGTGATGATCTGCGAAGTCAGCAATGCCTCACTTGTGTTGTTTGATGTTACCCACGCACTTGTCATCTTGTACTGGAACTGATGTTCTGTTGTGTTGACTTGTGTTGTTTGATGTACCCACGCTTGTCATCTTGCACTGGAACTGATGTTCTGGTGTGTTGACTTGTGGCAGGAACAAAGTTCAAATGTCTATGAAATGTGATTAATCGTTTCTTCTTTTTGTTGTTGTTGTTTAAAAAATATGATTACAGGTAACAAGACTTCGTGATAAAGTCTTTTGTGTTTTTATTTATTTGTCAGTGTCAGTGTCTAGGTCTTGGATTGATTGCAAATCAAATGTTGAGTCTGCTGTTGATTCTTTTTCATTGTCATAATGGTTTACAGGTGATTCTTTTAAGATGTAATTGGGATTGGGATAATCATTTGGGTGTAAAATTTGGTGTAATATCTGATTATTCACGGGTTCTTGGTCTAATTGTGGTTCTGATTCATGCTCTGATTCTATAATCTCATGTATAGGCTGTGGACTTTCTAAGGATTTATTTGATTGGTTGGTGCTAATTTATCTTTGTGCTGTATAATGACTGGGTCTTGTGGTTGTTGTTGGGACATGTCTTTTGCTGGATTGACATGAGTGACATGGAACCAAGGATCAATTCTAAATAATCTCCTTTTTTTTTACAAATTGAATTTATTCTCAATCCAGTATCATTTGTATCTAAACTAGAACTTCCTTTAGCACCATCAGGCAAGTCAAGTTCAGAATCAGAAATACAGAAAGCAGGCTTAAAGAGCAATCTCTCTTTCTCATCGAGAGTTGGAGAGTCATTATCAGTTGTGGAAACTTCCTGTTGGCTTTTGCTAAGGGCTGTAGAAATGGAGGTTTGATTTGATTCACCATCCACTCTGACATCTAAAGAACTGTCAAGCCTCAAATCAGAAGTTTTCCCTTTGGTTCTATCTGGGAATGTATGGTAGATAGTTTGTGTTCCCTTCAACACTGCAGATATGACTACTGTCTTAGAAGCTGACTGATGTTCTCTATCTTGCCCTGAAGTTTGTGTGACTGAAGTCAGATGTGTTTTATCTTCAATCACTGACCAAGCTTCATTACTGATGTTATTAGCCACACTGGTTACTGGGGATGACAACTGTTCCCTTTCTCTTCCCCATGCTTTTGGTTGGAATTCTTCAGCTAAGGGGTTGAGAAAGGTGGATGTAGAATTTACTAAACAGCTGCTATCATCCTGCAACTCAGTGGAATGCACTTTTAAATCTAAGTTTTTGCCAATATACTGATTTGTTTGCTCTCTAACCTCTTTCTGTGAGGTGTCTGAAGCAAATGAATGGAATAGAATTTTGGCATTTAACTCCCCTGAGGATACTGAATGCATTCTTTTCTGGATACATTGTAAATCCTTGCCATAATGTTCTTTATCCAAGTTGCCCCATTGTTTTAGACTTGGAATAAAGAGAGGAGTTTGAGGTTTTGATGACTTTGAATACGTTTGCAAGCTTTTGCAAGTGCCTATATGATCCTTATGCTTCTCATCCAATATTTTTGTGATGGAATGAGAAAGCTGATCCCTTATATAGTTATCCTCACTATTGCCATATATTTCTCTGCAGATCTGCATTATTTCTTCCCATTGTTGATTATCTACCACAGACATATCTTGATATTCTGTGTAGCTTGCTTTAGACATCTGTTTTGTTTTGCCCAGTTCTTTGATATTATTTTTCTCACTCAGGCTACACACTCTCACACCCAAATTATAACAATTAGACCTTTTTAAATTAGGAACCTCGATTAATAGTGACTTTGGCTTCATTCCCATCTGTATGTATCTTTCCATTTCTTCTATGGATGGGGATTGGCTAAATTTCTTGCATGCATGGCTACAGCACAAACCATTATGTTTGCTTTCCTCACTTCTTTTTGTATCATTATTGTTTTTGGACCATTTTGTGTTGTAATAGGTCCTTCTAGTACCTCTGTCTTTGATTATTATTTGATTACAATTGTCACTCTTGGAAAAGTCAATTTGTTGCCTAAATCTACAAAATTTTAAGATATGACCTGGACTTCCACAAAGAAAGCACCATGGGGAAAATTATTTTGATCTTTCAGTGTTAATTGTAGGTTGCCTGTATTGATTTTGCTTCTTACTAGTTTGGAGGGCAAATTTTTTTGTTTCCTCTAATTCTTTTTCTCTTTTGATGTGTTTCAATTGCCTTCTCAAATCAGCTATGATTTCATCCTTGTCTGAGTCAGTTTGTCTTGCTATCCTTGCTTCCTTTTGCTTTGAATCATGGATATAGGATGCATGTTGTCTTACGTCCTCCAGTGGCAGTGATTCCCACTGTGGACAGTTTTGCCTAAAGTAATTTTGTATTGGGATTGATGTTCCTTTTACAAATTGCCTACGGATATGATCTAAGATGTCTTGGGCATGTGTATCACATAATCCCAGGATTGTCTCAGTTGCCTCAATTACTCTATCGAGGAAACTACTAGGATATTCCTCTTCTCCCTGTCTTAATTTCTCGAATTTTTGCCATGAATTTGGTCTTTTAGCATGGTTTCTCATTGTTTCTAATAAATCACAATTACACAAGTTTAAGAGAGTATCAATTAGAAAACACATTGAAATCCAAACAACAGATATTCTTCTTCCATTTGCTTTTACTATGGATTCCCAACAAATTGAATTACTTAGGATTATATCATTGTAAATAAAAGCAGTTGGAAATGTAATATAGCATACTTAATGATTTCCCTTATATCAATATTGAATAGAATCATAGACCTTTAAACTTGAATATATCATAGGATCTTATGTTTGCATCATGGCATCATATAGCTATAAGGACCATAAAGTATAATCTCTTTGTTTTACTGAGGAGGAAATTGAGACCCAATTGAGGAAACTGAGTAAGGTTAAATTACTTGCTTGGGATCCTCCAGTCAAACTCCCTCTATTTTATTGATAAAGGACATAAATTGTTAATTTTTTTACATCCCCAAGCAGCATGGATTGTCAGTGAAAAATTGATTATAACTTATGTTTTATTTTTATCACAATATCTAGTGTTTTTTTTCCATTATCCAACTTAGACTTTTCAGGATCATTTTCATAAGTATACATATTTAGATTTTTTCTAAAAAATAATATATTGCATGTTAATCTATTTCCTATCTGTTATCTAATTCTACAGAAAGCATATCAAGTGGGCCCTATTTCAAAGTGAGACTGTTCACCTGTTGGTAGCTACACAAATTATAAGCAGCGCTTTGTAGGGGAAATTAATCAAGCATTATAAGGCTGATTTTACAAATTCATATGTATGAAGTAATGATGAGCAGCTAATTATCTATTTTCTGTGGGTGGTTGGTTCCATCCTGCCGCTACCTGCTTTTCACCCAATTTCTGTTCAGGAAAAGCATTCTGATTTATTAAATGTAAGTGTAAAGTTAAACATATTGCTAAAAATATTTTTGTGACAAAGCCATACTAATATTCCTTATGTTGACCACATCACTCTCTCAGCATTAATAATCAGAAAATGTTATAGAGTATCCATCACAAATTAAATTTCTTAGCTATTTCCTACCCCTCACTCCAAATGCAGTCAAAGGTATTAGAGACCATATGCTGATATAATTCACCTCATTCTATCTGGTTTTGCCAGGTAAGTTTTGTGTCCAAATGAATATTAAATTGATGTAGTGTTCTCCTTATCTAACCTTTCTAATTTTTGAAGAAATATTCTATGGAATTGAACATGTCAGCTGTTCTGAATACAAATATAATTCTACTGCAATGATAGCAATTATATTAAAGTAAAATCTTTCACTCACTTAATTCCTTTGAAAATAACCTAGATATCTTACCAAAAATTAGGCAGAATTTTTGATGTTTCTAAATTATGTTTTTTCCATGAATTCACAAGAAGCCATGTCCTAAAATATATTTTTGTAAGCAATACAAATAGACCCACTTGAACATCTGTTTTCTCTGTTTTCTCAAATTTCTTCTCAAATTCCTAAACAAAAATCCCCGCAGCAGTTCCTTCATGGAGCCAGATTGTTCATCAAAGGATTGCCCAAATTGTTCTCTTGGAACTGTTTGTTGAAGCTGATTAATGTGGTGAAAATGCTGAGCTCCAATAAGCAGTGCTATTTGAGTAGGGACCTTGGAGAGTTCCTTAGGCTGCTCTACTAGATCCCACTGATGAGCAAATAAAGCACATACTTTTCTGATACTGTATTAACTCTTTCAGGACAGTAACTGCTAATAAATATATCACATTCTTTTTTATAAGTTCATTTATTTATTTATTTATTTGTTTTTGTATATTTTCCCATGGTTGCATGAGTCATGTTGTTTCTCTCTCCTCCTCTCACTTCCTTTCCATAGTAAATGAGCAATTCCACTGGGTTTTACATGTGTCATTGATCAAGACATATTTCCATATTATTAACATTTGCACTAGGGTGATCATTTAGAGTCTACAATCCAAATCATGTTTCCATTGAACCATCTGATCAAGCAATTATTTTCTTTTCTGTTTCTACTCCCACAGTTGTTTCTCTGGTTGTGGATAGCACTCTTTCTCATAAGTCACTCAGAATTGTCCTGGATCATTGCATTTCTGCTAGTAGAGAAGTCTATTATATTCAATTGTGCTACAGTGTATCTATCTGTATAATGTTCTCCTGGTTCTGTTCCTTTCACTCTGCATCAATTCCTGGAGGTCATTCCAGATCACATGGAATTATTCCATTTCTTTATTCTTTTCAGCACAATAATATTCCATCACCAACATAAAACCACAATTTATTCAGCCATTCCCCAATCGATGGACATCCTCTCATTTTCCAAATTTTTGCCAACAGAAGTGGTATGGCTGGATCAAAGAGCAGGCATTCTTTTAAAGCCCTTTGGACATAGTTCCAAATTGCTGTCGAGAATGGTTGGATCAATTCACAACTTCACCAGCAGTGCATTAATGTCCCAATTTTGCCACATCCCCTCCAACATTTATTACTTGTTTATTACTAGGTGTGAGGTGGTACCTCATAGTTGTTTTTATTTGCATTTCTCTGATTATAAGATATTTAGAACACTTTTTCATTGCTTTTTTTTTTAACCCTTATACTTCGGTGTATTGTCTCATAGGTGGAAGATTGGTAAGGATGGCCAATGGGGGTCAAGTGACTTGCCCAGGGTCACACAGCTGGGAAGTTGCTGAGGCCGGGTTTTGAACCTAGGACCTCCTGTCTCTAGGCCTGACTCTCACTCCACTGAGCTACCCAGCTGACCCTTTCATTGCTTTTTGATAGTTTTTATTTCTTTATCTGAAAATTTCCTATTTATGTACCTTGTCCATTTTTCCATTGGGGAATGGCTTGAGTTTTTATACAATTGATTTAGCTCCTTATAAATTTGAATAATTAGACCTTTTCCAAAGGTTTTTATTGTAAAGATTTTTCCCAATTTGTTGCTTCCCTTCTAATTTTGGATGCATTGGTTTTGTTTGTACAAAACCTTTTTTTTATTAACATTTATTAATATACATTTTTAACATGGTTACCTGATTCATGCTCCTCCTATCCCCTTCACCCCCCCCACATTCCCCCCACCCATGGCCGATGCGCATTTCCACTAGTTTTGTCATGTGTCCTTGATCAAGACCAATTTCCCAAATTGTTGGTAGTTGCATTGGTGTGGTAGTTTCGAGTCCACACCCTCAATCACATCCACCCAAACCCTTGCGTTCAAGCAGTTGTTTTTCTTATATGTTTCCTCTTATATGCAGTCCTTCCTCTGAATGTGGGTAGCATCTTTACCATAAATCCCTCAGAATTGTCCTGGGTCATTGTATTGCTGCTGGTACAGAGGTCCATTACATTCAATTTTACCACAGTATATCAGTCTCTGTGTACAATGTTCTTCTGGCTCTGCTCCTTTCGCTCTGCATCAGTTCCCAGAGGTCTCTCCAGTTCGCCTGGAACTCCTCCAGTTTATTATTCCTTTTAGCACAATAGTATTCCATCACCCGCATATACCACAGTTTGTTCAGCCATTCCCCAATTGAAGGACATACCCTTCTTTTCCAATTTGTTGCCACCACAAAAAGCTCAGCTATAAATATTTTCGTACAAGTCTGTTTATCTATGATCTCTTTGGGGTACACACCCAGCAATGGTATGGCTGGATCAAAGGGCAGGCATTCTTTTATAGCCCTTTGAGCATGGTTTCAAATTGCCAGCCAGAATGGCTAGATCAGTTCACAGCTCCACCAGCAATGCATTAATGTCCCAAGTTTGCCACATCCCCTCCAGCATTCATTACTCTCCCCTTCTTTCATTTTAGCCAGTCTGCTAGGTGTGAGGTGATACCTCAGAGTTGTTTTGATTTGCATTTCTCTAATAATTAGAGATTTGGAACACTTTCTCATGTGCTTATTGATACTTTTGATTTCTTTACCTGAAAATTGCCTATTCATGTCTCTTGCCCATTTATCAATTGGGGAATGGCTTGATTTTTTTATACAATTGCTTTAACTCCTTGTATATTTGAGTAATTAGACCCCTGTCAGAGTTTTTTGTTATAAGGATTTTTTCCCAATTTGTTGTTTCCCTTCTGATTTTGACTACATTGTTTTTGTTTGTACAAAAACTTTTTAGTTTAATATAATCAAAACCATTTAATTTACATTTTGTGATTTTCTCTAACTCTTGCTTGGTTTTAAAGTCTTTCCTTTCCCAGAGATCTGACAAGTATACTATTCTGTGTTCACTTAACTTGTTTATAGTTTCCCTCTTTATATTCAAGTCGTTCACCCATTCTAAATTTATCTTGGTGTAGGGTGTGAGATGTTGATCTAGACCTAATCTCTCCCATATTGTTTTCCAAATTTCCCAGCAGTTTTTGTCAAATAGTGGATTCATGTCCCAAAAGTTGGGCTCTTTGGGTTTATCATACACTGTCTTGCTGATGTCATGTATCCCAAGTCTATTCCATTGATCCTCCTCTCTATCTCTTAGCCAGTACCATATTGTTTTGTTGACTGCTGCTTTAGAGTATAGTTTAATATCTGGTACTGCTAGGCCCCCTTCCTTCACATTTTTTTCCATTATTTCCCTTGATATTCTTGATCTTTTGTTATTCCAAATGAAATTTGTTATAGTTTTTTCTAATTCAGTAAAGAAGTTTTTTCGTAGCTTGATAGGTATGGCGCTAAATAGGTAAATTAATTTGGGTAGAATTGTCATTTTTATTATGTTAGCTCGACCTACCCATGAGCAATCAATGGCTTTCCAATTGTTTAAATCCAGTTTTATTTGTTTGGAAAGTGTTTTGTAGTTGTTTTCATATAATTGCTGTGTTTGTTTTGGTAG
>NC_058132.1:302956272-302999464 GCF_016433145.1 Gracilinanus agilis
AGTTCCAGGCGAACTGGAGAGACCTCCAGGAACTGATGCAGAGCGAAAGGAGCAGAGCCAGAAGAACTCTATACACAGAGACTGATATACTGTGGTAAAATTGAATGTAATGGACCTCTGTACCAGCAGCAATACAATGACCCAGGACAATTCTGAGGGATTTATGGTAAAGAAAGCTACCCACATTCAGAGGAAGGACTGCAGGAGAGGAAACATATAAGAAAAACAACTGCTTGAACGCATGGGTCAGGGTGGACAAGATTGAGGGTGTGGACTCGAAACTACCACACCAATGCAACTACCAACAATTTGGAAACTGGTCTTGATCAAGAACACATGACAAAACTAGTAGATATGTGCATCGGCCATATTTGGGGGGGAGCGGGGAGGGAGGTTGAAGGGGAAAGGTGGAGCATGAATCATGAATCATGTAACCATGTTAAAAATGAATATTAATAAATGTTAAAAAAATAAATTAGAGACACTTTATATAACATTTTTCCACTTTTTTTGTTTGTTTGTTTCTCTTCTAATCTTTGGTGCAAAAATCTCTTTTAATTCCATGAAGTCAAAGTTATCTTTTTTACTTTTATTAATGTTATCTATGTCTTGTTAATATAAATTCTTCTCTTATCCACAAATCTGACAGTCAAATTATTCTTTACTCCCCTAATTTGTTTATGGTATAATCCATTATTTCTAAATTTTTTTTTACTTTACCTTGGCAAGATATCCTTTTGATTAAAGCAAATCATAAACTATTAGTAAAATATTACATGAAACAAAAATCCAAGGATATCAACATCATTGATTTATCAGTTAGATTAGCAGGATTTAAGACATCAGGTCTACAGACTGTCTCTCTCAATGACCAAAGGCCCTGAATGAGGTCTTACATCATTTGGACAATCCATTGCAAAACTAAATAATCTTGATAGATGGATAAGCCTTCAAATGTAAGTAACCATGCCCTTTCCTGGCATTTAATAAATTGTATTTACTTGTTAGGCATCAACTGCCTCTAGTAATTTTGGTTAAAAAACAATTATACCCCAATTAGGATCCTTTCCTCTTTGGATATCAAACCACATTTAACTTCCAGTATGAAAACCAGTATAGGAAAAGACCAAAAATGTTATTCCATGGCAATGGGCCTATCTCATATGCTTCTTTGTTTATGTACATAAAGAGCCAGAGTCCTTTTTAAAACTAATTTAAAAGCAAATGTTTTAGGGGCTAGGTGTTATTAGATTTCCTCAAACATGTCTTAGTTCAGACAGGGAGAAATTTCCTTTGCAACAAGTGTAAAAGATGGATTTTTGACAAAATGAGTAAAAGGATGGACTACTGAATAATATTAATTATCAATTGACACATCATGATATTAATTTTCTCCACAGGAAAACACATTATGCCAGGAACTTCTGGCTCCACAAGGAAGGAAAATTCTCAGCAAATCTGTCAACTGACTTGCCAGAATACAATATTAGTTTTTTTACAAATGATTAAAAGCAATGGACTCCTCTTGGTAAAACACTGGAAAGATAAAGCAAAGCAAAAAAATGTTTTAATAGACTCACTTTACTCCACTTTTATTTCAAAATAAGAGTGACAATAAGATCTAGCCCTGCCAGAGAAAGAATTGATTCTTTCTTTATCAAAGCAGCTATGTTTGGCAGGATCTTTGTATTTAATGCGTAGCATTATAACATTTCTTTTTCATTTTGAATGTGTTCGCCATATTACTCAGGCCAGATTGTCAAATAAATAGACTAACCCCCAGTGCTCTTCTCTGACATCTTTAGGTTACTGCCAAAGGCAATTCAAGGCTTCCAGAGAAATCTCAGGAGTAGCTCATTAATAATGAGAAAGGAAGCAAACACTCTAGATAGGGATAAAGTCTTTAGTCTTAAAAAAAAATCCAGTGACTTTTCTACTGTTCTGTAGTAGCATTAACAGGAAGATAATGGGTGTGGTGGATCAGTGGACCTGAAGCCTGGAATTCAGTAGAGTTCGAGTCCTACTTCGAGTCCTAACTTCCTATTGGTACGGTCAAGTCACTTAATTGCTATTTACCTCAATTTTCTCTTCTGTAAAATAAAGATAAGTCCTAATATTGTGAGCATGAAACAAGATCTTATTTGTAAAGAACTTTGAAACGATTCAAGTTCTATATAGATGCTTGTTATTATCATCAACATTATCAAAGCATTTTTAAGAGATTATTAAAAATAATACTGATACTCCAACAGTTAAATAGATATTGCCCACCATCTAGAAACTTAAAATCAAAGATTACTGAAAAAGTATTCTAATATGTTTTTTGGTTTTTATATTACCCAGCAAGTCATTTTTTGGGAGAGATAAACTATGAGTAATGAAAAAAATTCCTGTCCTTGCTATTGATGATGATGATAAATAGATAGATAGATAGATAGATAGATAGATAGATAGATAGATAGATAGATAGATAGATAGATAGACAAATGGATTAGACAAATAGCATTTCTATATCATCTAAGGATTTTCACAGAATTTAAAAAATATTTTAAGTCATAAAATTGAGCCCAAAAGAGGTTGTTACTTGCCCTTGCTCACCAACTAGTAAGTGTCTGAGGTCAGATTTGAATTCATGTTTTCCTAACTCCATGAGTCCTTCATCAAATATTTAATCTTTCTTGTGCTGTTTATATAAAGAAGATTGTTAGATTACTGAGGTTTAAAAATATGTTCCAATGTGAAATCAATAATTCTCTACTCCTTAGGCAACTCTTAGGAGGTTATAGAAAATTAGGATTAGCTATAAAATCCTAGTCTACCAGGACCATGCTGTGTACATTTTTGTAGTTTTTTCAAAAGCATGGGCAATATATTTATTAAGTTAATGAATGGATATAGTGTGGGCTTCACATTAAGATTTGGTATTGGTGCATTTTTTCAGTGTCTTCTTCACATAGGTGCCAGGTTTCCCATTCTTCTCCTAGTTTGAGTTGCAGCCCAATCTGTCTGAGCATTACTCTAAGTTCTTTGCTTCCTTCCTTCCAGGTATTCTTTCTGAGTTAGCATCCGCCTATCTTCTTTCTATCCCCTAAGTGCTATACTCTCTACTTAGAATCAATAATTGGCTATTCTTGGGAATGAAAATAATAATATGAGTGTTTTGTGGTAGGAGAATTTGTTTGGTCACTCTGTGGAAGATGGATTAGGGAAGGAGGAAGTTAACAACTGTAAAATAATGAAATTCTTTTTTCTTTTATTTTCATAGTTATATAAAAATGTGCATCCAAATGAAAAATTAAAAGGACAATACTCTTTTTAAATATTTAGATACATATTTCACTTATGCTGTTATTATTTGAAACATTGGAATTTCTTTATGGAATTCCTTGGAGATAATTTGACATCTCTGTCATTGCAATTTTTCTTACCTAATTTTGCCCTGATTAGGTATAAAAACAATATTCCCCAGCTCAGTCACCTACTTTGTTAATCAGAACTGAGTTCGAATTATTTTTAGTAATTTCAAAATGTCAAGTCCATTCACAAAGGACAAAGTCCTGTCACATAGAGGATATAGAGAAAAACATAATATGATCCATTGCTAAGAGTTCTTCAAAGTATTTTGAGCAAAGGTAATATTCTTCAAACAAATACATATCCTCCAAGGGAACTGCCTTGTATTTTATATTTGTTTAACAAATTATTCAAATATATTTGTAGACATACAACATAAAAGTTAGATTATCAATAAAAATTCAAGTTGGAAAAGGCATTCAAAGGGTTTTATGTAGATCAATTGCATTATGGAATGGCATTTTATTTGTTTGTTTCTTGGTTTTTTTCTATTTAGCAAAGGGAAAAATACTCAGAAAGCTCACTGGGAGTGCTACGAATACAATTTAATGCAATTTTTCTGATGTAAGTTTGAGTTAGCAGGGTCTTCTTTCTTAACAGGGAGAACATTACAGACTACACACAAAGTTGTCTCAAGGATTTTTTGAGGCAAAACTTTGCTAAAATAACAAGTATGATGTTTCCTGAAGGATTTTTTTTTAAATAAAGTTTATTGATGAATTAGGATTTTTCCTACTCAATACTGGAAAGAAAATGAAGTAAAAATAAACTGTTACCTTAAAATGAACCTGGAATTTTCCTGTTTCAAACTATTTTCTATTTCTTAAATTTACTCTAATTGCATATTGTTTTAATCCCCATTTAAATTGATAATTACATGAATTTCCTTTAAATTATTATTTAAATTTTAAATTATTTTATCTCTAATGAAAGATTTTTTTTGAGTTTCAAATTTACTTCCACTCAGACTTCCTCACACATTGAGGCCAGCAGAACAATATTAATTATATATAGAAATCATGCAAAACGTATTCCATGTCAGCCATATCAGAAAGAATAAAAGAAATAAAACAGAAAAAAAAGAAAGTTATACTAGTAATATTGATTCATCAGTTTGTAATCATCGTTCATCAGTTCTCTGGAGACAGAAATTTTTTTGTCATGATTACTTTGGAACTGCATTGGATCATTGTATTGATCAGAGTATCCAATTCTTTCAAGTTTATCAATTATTCTCACTATAGTTTGCCTCAGTTCTTATAGGTCTTGTTAGGTTGCTTTTTTTCCCATCAAATCAGTCCCTTCATCACTTTTAAATTTTTTTTTTAATTTTATTGATTAATTATGAAAAATTTTCCATGGTTATATGATTCATGTTCTTTCCCTCCCTTCCTCTCACCCACCTCCCATAGTCAATGCACAATATCACTGGGTTTTACATGTGTCATTGATTAAGACCTATATCCATATTATTGATATTTGTACTAGGGTGATTGCTTAGAGTCTGTATCCTCAATCACATCCCTACTCACCCATGTGACCAAACAGTTGTTTTTCTTCTATGTTTCTGTTCCCACAGTTCTTTCTCTGGATGTGGATAGTGTTCTTTCTCATAAGTCCCTCAGAAATGTTTTGGATCATTGCATTGCTGCTAGTGGAGAAGTCCATTACAATTGATTATGTCACAGTGTATCCATCTCTGTGTATATGGTTCTCCTGGTATTTCTCCTTTTGCTCTGCATCAATTTCTAGAGGTTGTTCCAGTTCACATGGAATTCCTCCAGTTCATTATTTCTTTTAGAACAATAGTATTCCATCAACTACAGTTACAACAATTTGTTTAACCATTCTCCAATTGAAGGGCATGGCTTCATTTTTCAATTTTTTGCCACCACAAAGAGTATGGCTATAAATAGTTTTGTACAAGCTTTTTTCCCATATTATCTCTTTGGGATTCAAACCCAACATTAGTGTGGTACTCATCACTTCTTATAGCACAAAATACTCACCACAATCATATGTCACTACTTGTTCAGCCAATCTCCAATTTATGTGCATCCCCTAAATTTGCAATTTTTGGTCACCACAAAAAAAAGAACTGCAAAAAATTTTTTTGTACAAATGGTTCTTTTCCCTTTTCTTTGGTTTCTTTGGAATTGAACTCACTGCTGAGTCAAAGCTTTTCACAGTTTAATAGTCATTCGGACATATTCAAAATTGCCCTGTAAGACTACTCTAGGGGCTCAGTCAAGATGGTGGTTTAGCAACAGTAAAAATTGATTCCTCTGTGAAAATTCTTTCACACCAATCAAAAACAAAGCACTTCAAGGCGGACAGAAAACCAAATCCAACAACAAAATCGAGCTCCAGGACCTTCCTGCTAGATTCATCTTAAACGGTAAACAGAGAAGTTTGAATTCTCAGGCTTAGGGAAAAGAAAGAAGAAAGGTCCCAGTGTCCCTCCTCCATCTACTTTTTTGAGACTCAGGTGGTTGATGGGATCTCAGGGCTATAAGAATCTCAGGGCTCTGACCACATTTGACAAGAAGGCAGCTAGAGGAGAGAAGCAGAGAAGAGGGCAGGCTAGTATTAGCCTTCAGTCACAACCCCCTCCATCTTAAGCCTCTACCTCTGGAAGCTTTGCCTCAGGGCTCACATAACTCTGCAGATCAGCTCAACTCTCTTAATACAGTTGATCAATAGTGAAGAGAGTGCTTCTAGAGGGCAGAAAACCCCAGACTTACAGAGCTAGTAAAAAAAAACCAAACAGAAGTCTACAAAATAGAGAGAAAGACAAATGCAACAACAAGATAGAGCAACAGGTCTCTCCTACTTGATCCAACCTGAATAGCAAGAAGATAAAGTTGAATTCTTGGGTATAAAGGAAAGGTCCAACACCTGTCCCCAGCTTATTGCACTGAAACCCAAGGTAAGAATATGGCTGACTGGGATCCCAAAGTGAAGGCTGCAACCACAATGAAGTAGCTTGGTACCACACAGGAAGCTCAGGGTTCTAACCATGCTACAGGCAGGGAGGCAATTGGCAGGAAGGAGTACAAAGGAGAACCTTCATTGTCACCTTCAGCCCCTGCTGGCAGCTAGGGAAGATCTGACCTCAGGGCACAGTAATACAACAGGTCAGCTCAACCAGCATAATGCAGATAATCTTTGGAGCAGAGAATCAGCCCCTTCAGGGTGGAAAAGCCCAAAGCACAGATCCAGAAAATAAACAGAGAAGTAATAATACAGCCAATAAAGAGGGGGAAGAAGGAAACAATATGATTAAGCAACAGAAAAATAAAAAAGAAATTATAACCAAGTGTGTCTATTCAGGTAATGAGCTAAAAACAAATGGAATGGAGGAGGACCAAGGAACATCAAGCAAAAACTCAGAAACTCCAGTGCATTAGACTCAGATTTTGTAATAACTAAAAACAGAATTCAAAAAGCAATTAAGAGAGGTTGGAGAAAATTGGTAAAAGAACTTAAAGAGCAAAACAGGCAATAGGGAAACAGAGACACATGAACAAAAACAAGAAAACAATGTCTCAAAAGCCAGAATTTACCAGCTCAAAAACAAGGAAAAGAAAGTAAAAGATAAAAACAATGACTTACAAAGAAAAATAGATCAAAAGGAAAAGGAGGATCAAAAAGTCAGGAATGAAATGCAGTGTTAAAAAATTAGAATCAAACAGTTAGTAGTGAATGACTTCACAAGGCAGCAAGAGTCTATAAAACAAAATCAAAAGAATGAAAAAATTAAGGAAAATATGAAACACTTCATTGATAAAAAAAAACAGACCTGGAAAATATATATAGGAAAGACAATTTAAGAATTATTGGACTACCTGAAAATCACAACTAAAGGAAAAACCTGGACATCATTCTTCAGGAAAATATGTAAGAAAGTTGCCATGATATCCTTGAATAATAAGGTAAAGTAAAGATTGAAAGAATCCACAAATCACCTCCTCTATTAATTCTCCAATTGACAACACCCAGGAATGTTATATCCAAGTTCAAGAACTTCCACACCAAGGGAAAGGAACTATTCAAATTCTAAAAAGAAACAATTCAAATATCATTGAGCCACAGTCAGGATTACACAGGACCTGACTGCATCCACACTGAAGGCATGGAATGTGATATTCTAGAAAGTAAGGGAACAGGACCTACAACCAAAAATCAACTACCCAACAAAATTGACCATATTCTTTTGGGGGAAAAGTATGATCATTTAATAATATAGAAGATTGCCAAGCATTCCTGAAGAAAAGAACAGACTTAAATAGAACATTTTATGCCCAAATACAGAACTCAAAAGAATCACCAAAAGGTAATTAAGAAAGAAAAAAAATTTAAGGAAACAAATAAGTGCAAATTATTTTTATTACTATATGAAAAGATGATTTTGGTAACACTTAAAAGATATTATTATCATCAGGATACGTAGAAGTATACCTACAGGTTACAGTGATAAACTGTATAGGACAATAGATGAAAATAAAAATATAAAAAAACTAGGGGTAAAAAAGAATAATAATAAGAGAATGGGAAAAAGAGATAAAGGGTAAATATATATTTCATAAAGAAGCATATGGGAGGGGGAGGGAGAAGACAAATAAAATGGAAGGGAAGAAAATGTTGGTGACATATAATACTCAAATCTTACACTCATTGGAATTAGTTCAGAGACTAAGAATTGGCTCAGACAGATAATACTCAAATCTTACACTCATTGGAATTGGCTTAGAGAGGGAAGATCCATTAGGGAAGAAAATTGAATCATGCACTATAGAGAAGTAGAAAGGTAATAAATGGACTGGTGGGGAGGGAAGCAATACAAAGATGGGAAATATTGGGAGGTTATTTAAAAGGCACTACTGTTAGAGGGGAATAATAAGGAGGGTTGGGAAGGAGAGTAAACTTAGGGAAGGGAAAGATGGGAGACTGACTAAAAGGGAAAATTTGGAGGGGAGGGTCAGAGGGATAAGAGAAAAGGAAGAATCCAAGGAACAAGTTAAAATTGAGGGTAAAACACAGACAGTAATCATAACTGAATATGAATGTGTTGACCTCACCCATATAAGGGAAGCATATAGCAGAATGGATTAAAAAACAGAATCCTATCATATGTTGTTTACAAGAAACACACTTGAGGCAGGTAGACATAAACAAGATAAAGGTAAGAGGTTGGAGCAGAATTTACTGGGCTGTGACTGAGACAAAGAAGGCAAGAGTAGCAATTATGATTTCAGTCCAAGCTAAAGCAAAATAAATCTCACTGAAAGAGATAACGAAGGTAATTACATATTGATGAAAGGCGGTAAAAATAATGAAGACATATCAGTCCTCAAGATATATGCACCAAATCATATAGCATTCAGATTTCTAAAGGAGAAACTAAAAGACTTTAAGGAGGAAATAGATATTAAAACTTTAATAGTGGGAGAACCTCAACTTTTCCCTATCAAAACTAGATAAATCAAACAAAAAATTAATAAGAAAAAAGTAAGGGAAGTGAATGAAATTGTTAGAAAAATTAGAGCTAATAGATATTTTGGAAAAAATAAGTAGGGAATAAAAGGAATAGATCTTTTCAGCAGCTCATAACACAAATGGAAATATCATCAGCATTTCTCTTTATTTCCAGTACAACTCAGCAGCAAGAGTTAGAGAAATCTCATTTAAAACCATCCTAGACAATATAAAATATGTAGGAATTTATTTTCCAAGACAAACAGAAATTTATTTGCCAAGACAAATTACATGACTACAACTACAAAACACTTTCCACACAATTAAAACTGGGTCTTAATAATTGGAAAAACATTAATTCCTCATGGGTAGGATGAGATAATATAATAAGAATGACATTCATAACCAAATTAATTTACTTATTTAGTGCTATAGCTATCTAACTACAAAGAAGCATTTTTTATAGAATTAGGAAAAATTATAACAAAGTTCATTTGGAGTAACAAAAGATCAATATGTAAAAGATGGAGGACTAGCAGTACCAGATCTTAAGTTGTACTACGAAGTGGTGATCATCAAAATAATATGGTACTGGCTAAGAGAGAGAAGCATGGATCAATGGAATAAACTTTGGGTAAATGACATCAGCAAGATAGTGTATGATAAATCCAAAGATCCCAGCTTTTGGGACAAGAACCCACTATATGACAAAAAAAAAACTGCTGGGAAAATGGGAAAATGGCATAGGAGAGATTTGGTTTATAGGAAAATTTCACAACCAAAATAAGATAAATTCAGAATGGGTAACTGACTTTAATATAAAGAAGGGAACTATAAGTAAATTAGGTGAACATAGAATAGTATACCTCTAAGATCTATGGGAAATGAAAGAACTCAAGAGCAATAAAGAGATAGAGAATATTACAAAATGAAAAATGAATAATTTTGATTACATTAAATTAAAAAGGTTTTGTACCATCAAAACCAATACAGATTAAATTAGAATGGATGCAACAAATTGGAAAAAAACCTTTATGACAAAAACTTCTTAAAGCAGTGTAATTTCTCAGATTTATAAGGAGCTAAGTCAATTATCCAAAAGCTTAAGCCATTCCCTAGTTGGTAAATGGTCAAGGGACATGACAGTTATCAGATAAAGAAATAAAAACTATTAATAAACATGAGAAAAAGTGTTCAAAATCTCTCATAATTAGAGAAAATGAAAATCAAAACATATCTGAAGTATTACCTCACACGTAACAGATTGGCCAATATGACAATAAAGGAAAATAATAAAAGTTGGATGGATTGTGGCAAAATTGGGACACTTGTACATTGATGGTGGAGTTGTGAATTGATCAAATCATTCTTTAGGGCAATTTGGAACTATACACAAAGTGCTATAAAATATTGCCTGCTCTTTCATCCAACAATACCCCTGCCAGCTTTGTACCCAAAAGAGATAATAAGGAAAAATAGGTGTACAAAATATTAATAGCTGCTCTCTTTGTAGTGGCAATAAATTGTAAAATGTTTGGGGAATAGCTGAACAAATTGTGATATCTGATAGTGTTGGAATAAGATTATGCTAAAAGGACTGATGAACTGGAGGAATTCCATGTGAACTGGAAAGACATGCAAGAACTGATGCAAAGCAAAGGGAGCAGAACCAGGAGAACATTGTACACAGAGACTGATACATTGTGGCATAATCAAATGTAATAGACTTTTCTCTTACTAGCAATGCAATGATCCAGGAAATCCAGGGGGACTTCTGAGAAAGAATGCTATCCACATCCAGAGAAAAAAAGCAGAAGAAAAACATATAATTGATCACATGGTTTAATGAGTATATGATTGGGGATTTTGACTTTAAATGATCACTTTATTGAAAATACTAATAATACTGAAATAGATTTTGAACACTGATACATGTATAACTCAGTGGAATTACTCATCAACTCAGGGAGGGGGAAGGGAAAGAATATAAATTATGTAAACTTGGAATAATATTCTTGATTAATTAATTAAAAATATTGTTCTGTAGTATGATTAGACTAGTTCATAATTCTATTAACAGTTTGTTAATGTCCCTATTTTCTTTTATTCCCTCCACAAATGCTCATATCTTATAGGTGTGGGGTGGTAACCTAGAGTTTTTATGAATATAAATACTTCTGAAAATAGAGATAGTATATATATTTTGTTACCCATCATTTACATTTTAATTTGAGTGAAATTATCAGATCAAACCATTATACAGATAGCCAGGAAAAACTTCTCCACTCAAAGACTTTAAGAACTGTGAAGGAGTAGAATGAGAGAAGGTAAGATAATAATACACCAATGGAAAGAAAGAATGCAGAGAGAGAGAAACCTATTAAATTCACTTTCACAATTGTCATTTTTTAATATTAGGGCTAATTCTCTTTCCATATTTCTGATTCTATGAAGCTTAAATTATATTAAAGAAAAATATTCTCCTTCAGGGTCAACATAATTTGGATTGGCTAGTGTAGATGTGGTTTTAAGAAAAATGGAAATTGTTTAACATTTTGTATTTCTCTATTCAATAATACATTTACCTAGTCAGTGGAGCAAAGTAATCAATAGTGTATTTTTTATGATTACAGATTGCTTTGGTTTCTTCCGAAAGTTGCCGGTTCAGATCTTTTTACACATCAATTAATAGTACTTATATTTTAATGAAAATATTTGATACAATATGCTACTTATGAGAAATTAAGCCTTTATGAAATATGATACAATTGTTTAAATATTATTTCATTGTCCATGGTAACTTTTATGGAAATGTAAATTCCCTGATTATTTTATCTATTTATTTAAGGAAACTTTTCAATGATTACATGGTTCAGATTCTTACGCTTCCTTCCTCCCACTCACCTTACCCCCCACTCCCATAGCCAAAGGCACATTTCCACTGGTTTTTACATGTTTCATCTATTAAAACTGATTTCCATATTACTGATAGTTGCCTAGGGTAGTTGTTTAGAATCTATATCTCAAATCATGTCCTTGTCAACCCATGTGTTCAAGCAATTCTTTTTCTTCTTTGTTTCCACTCCTGTATTTCTTTCTTTGTCGATGAATAGCATTCTTTTCCCTAAGTCCCTCAGAATTGTCCTGAATCATTGAATTGCTACTAGTACAGAAGTCCATTACATTTGATTTTACTACAGTGCATCAGTCTCTGTGTACAATGTTCTTCTGGTTTTGCTCTTTTCATTCTGCATCAATTCCTGGAGGTCATTCTAGTTCACATGGAATTCCTCCAGTTCATTATTTCTTTTAGCATAATAGTATTTCATCGCCAACAGATACCAGAATTTGTTCAACCATTCCCCAATTGAAGGGCATACCCTTGTTTTCTGGGTTTTTGCAAACACAAAAAGTTCAGCTATAAATATTTTTGTACAAGTCTTTTGCCCTATGATCTCTTTGGGGAACAAACAGGGCAATGGTATGGCTGGATCAAAGGGCAGGTGATCTTTTATCTCTCGTTGTGAGTAGCTCCAAATTGCTCTCCAGAATAGTTGGATCAGTTCACAACTCCACCAGCAATGCATTAATGTCCCAATTTTGCCATATCCCCTCCAACATTCATTACTCTCCCCTGCTGTCATTTTACTCAATCTCCTAGGTGTGAGGTGGTACGTCAGAGTTGTTTTGATTTGCATTCCTCAAATTATTAGATTTAAAACACTTTCTCATGTGTTTCTAGATAGTTATGATTTCTTTATCTAAAAATTGCTTATTCATGTCCCTTGCCCATTTATCAATTGGGGAATGGCTTGATGTTTTGTACAATCGATTTAGCTCCTTGTATAGTTGAATAATTTGACCTCTGTCAGAATTTTTTGTTATACAGCTTTTTTTTTCCAATTTGTTGATTCCCTTCTGGTTTTGGTTGCATTAGGATTATTTGTACAAAACCTTTTTAATTTAATGTAATCAAAATTATTTTCCATTTTATCATATTTTATAACTCTTGCTTGGTTTAAAAATCTTTCCTTTCCCATAGATCTGACAAGTATACTATTCTCTGTTCATCTAATTTACTTATAGTTTTCTTATTTATATTCAAGTCATTGACCAATTTTGAATTTTTCTTGGTGTATGGTACGAGATGTTGATTTAAACCTAATCTCTCCCGTATTGTTTTCCAATTATCCCAGCACTTTTTGTCAAATAGTGGATTCATGTCCCAAAAGTTGGGCTCTTTGGGTTTATCATACACTGTCTTGCTGACATCATTAACCCCGAGTCTATTCCACTGATCCTCCCTTCTATCTCTTAGCCAGTACCATATTGATTTAATGACTGCTGCTTTATACTACAATTTAATATCTGGTACTGTGAGGCCACCTTCCTTCATATTTTTATTCATTATTTCCCTTGATATTTTTGATCTTTTGTTTTTCCAAAAGAACTTTGTTGTATTTTTTTCTAATTCAGTAAAAAAGTTTCTTGGTAGTTTGATAGGTATGACACTAAATCGTCATTTTTATTATGTTAGCTCATCCTACCCATGAGAAATCAATGTTTTTCTAATTGACTAGATCTAGTTTTAATTTTTTGTTTTTTGTTTTTTTTTTTAAACCCTTGTACTTCGGTGTATTGTCTCATAGGTGGAAGATTGGTAAGGGTGGGCAATGGGGGTCAAGTGACTTGCCCAGGGTCACACAGCTGGGAAGTGGCTGAGGCCGGGTTTGAACCCAGGACCTCCTGTCTCTAGGCCTGACTCTCACTCCACTGAGCTACCCAGCTGCCCCCTAGTTTTAATTTTTTGGAAAGTGTTTTGTAGTTGTGTTTGTATAATTGCTGTGTTTGTTTTGTTAGATAGATTCCTAAGTATTTTATATTGTCTAAGGTGATTTTGAATGGTATTTATCTTTTTAACTCTTTCTACTGAGATTTGTTGGAAATATATAGAACTGCTGATGATTATGTGCATTTATTATGCATCCTGAAACTTTGCTAAAGTTGTTAATTATTTCCACTAGCTTTTTAGTTAATTCTCTAGGATGTTTTAAGTAGACCATCATATCATCTGCAAGGAGTGATAGCTTGGTTTCCTCACTGCCTATTTTAATACCTTCAATTTCTTTTTCTTCTCTAATTGCTATTGCAAATTTTTCTAGTCCAATGTTAAATAATAGATGTGATAATGGACATTCTTGTTTCACACCTGACCCCACAGGGAAGGCTTCTAAATTAACCCCATTATAGATGTTGCTTGTTGATGGTTTTAGATATATATTGTTTATTACTTTTAGGAAAGGTCCTTCTATTCCTATACTTTCTAGTGTTTTCAATTTTTCAATAGGAATGGGTGTTATATTTAGTCAAAGGCTTTTTCAGCATCTATTGAGATAATCATGTGGTTTTTGTTGGTTTGCTTGTTGATACGGACAGTTATGTGGATGGTTTTCCTAATGTTTAATCATCCTTGCATTCCTAGTATAAATCCCATCTGATCATCATGCATAACCATTGTGATCAAATGCTGGAGTCTTTTTGCTAGTATTCTATTTAAGATTTTTGCATCTATGTTTATTAGGAGATTGATCTGTAGTTTTCTCTCTCTGTTTTTGGTCTGTCTTTGGATCAGTACCATATTAGTGTTATAAAAGGAATTTGTTAGAACTACTTCTTTGTCTATTATTTGAAATAATTTTTAGAGTATTGGGCTTAGTTGTTCTTTGAATGTTTTATAGAATTCACTTGTGATTCATCAGGCCCTGGTGAATTTTTCTTAGGGAATTCTTTTGATGGCTTCTTCAATTTCTTTTTCTGATATGTGATTAATTAAGTAATCTAATTCTTCTGCTGTTAATCTAGGCAATTTATATTTTTGTAAATATTCATCCATATCTCCTAAATTGCTATATTTGTTGTCATATAATTGAGCAAAATAGTTTTTAATGATTTTCTTAATTTCTTCTTCATTAGAGGTGAGATCTCCCTTTGCTTCTTTGATACTGTAAATTTGGTTTTCTTCTTTCGTTTTTTCATTAGATTTACAAATACTTTCTTTGACTATTTTATCTCTTTTTTCAAAGTACCAGCTTCTAGTCTTATTTATTAATTCAATAGTTCTTTTACTTTTGATTTTATTAATTTCTCTTTTGATTTTTAGTATTTCTAATTTAGTTGTCTTCTGGGCATTTTTAATTTGGTCACTTTTTAGTTTTTAAGTTGCCTGCTCAATTCATTGACATCTGCCCTCCCTAATTTGTTAATATATGCACTCAATGATATAAATGTCCCACTTAGTACTGCTTTGGCTGCATCCCATAGGTTTTGATAAGAATTCTGATTGTTGTCATTCTCTTCAATAAATTATTGTTTGTATGATTTGTTCTTTAACTAACTTATTTTAGAGAATCATTTTATTTCATTTCCAATTAGTTTTTATTGCATTATGACCTAATAAGGTTGCATTTATTATTTCTGCTTTTTTATATTTGTTTGCCATGTTTCTATTCCCTAGTACATGGTCAGTCTTTATTTTTTTAAACCCTTAACTTCTGTGTATTGGCTCATAGGGGGAAGAGTGGTAAGGATGGGCAATGAAGGTCATGTGACTTGCACAGGGTCACACAGCTGGGAAGTGTATGAGGCCAGATTTGAACCTAGGACCTCCTGTCTCTAGGCCTGACTCTCAATCCACTGAACTAACCAGCTTCCCCATGGTCAATCTTTATGAATGATCCATTTGATGTTGAAAAGAGAGTGTATTCCTTTCTGTCCCTATTTATTTTTCTCCATATATCTATTAACTCTAATTTTCTAGGATTTCATTCATCTCTATTATCTCTTTCTTATTTATTTTTTGGTTTAATTTATCTAGATCTGATAGGGGAAGGTCCAGGTCTCCTACTAGTTTAGTTTCATTATATATTTCCTCCTTGAGCTCTGCCAGTTTCTCTTTTAGAAATTTAGATGTTATACCATTTGGTGCATATGTGTTGAGTACTGCTATTTCTTCATTGTTTATACTGCTTTTTATCAGGATGTAATTACCTTCCCTATCTCTTTTAACTAGATCTATTTTTACTTTGACTTTGTCACAAATCATCATTGTAATTCCTGCCTTCTTTTTCTTAGTTGAAGCCAAATAGAATTTGCTCCAGCCTTTTATTCTTGCTCTATGTATGTCTACCTGTTTTATATGTGTTTCTTGTAGACAACATATGGTAGGATTTTGGTTTCTAATCCACTCTGCTATTTGCTTCCCTTTTATGTACGAGTTCATTGAAATCACATTCAGAGTTATGATTATCATGTGTGTATTCCCTGCCATTTTGATTTCCTCTGTTTGTTCTGCCCTTTCTTCTTTCACTATTTCCTTCTATAACAGTGTTTTGTTTTTAATCAGTTCTCCTAATCCCCTCCCTTGCTGTAATTCTCTCTCTCCCCCCTCCCTTCTTATTCTACTCTTATTGTTCTTTAGGGTCTTTTAAAGATACCCTCCTGCCCTCTCTCTCCCTAATAATGCTTCCCTCCCCACCAGACAATTTATAACCCTTCTACTTCTCTATAAGACACAAATCAATTCTCTGCTCCAATGGATCTGATTGTTTTTCCCTCTTTAGGTTAATTTCAATGCACTTAAGAATTAAGTATTTCCTCTCTCCCTCCTCTTTACCCTTCTAGTGTATTGGACTTTTCCCCCGTTTGCTCCAAAGGCTTCTTTATGGAACATAAATTTATTCCATTTTAGTCTGTTTTCCCATTTCTCTTAATATTATATATATATATATATTTAAACTCTTGTTTAATATATCTTGACATTTCATCCTATACAGTTTGTGACTGTTCCCTCTAAGTATACTACTTCTAGCTACCCAGTTGATAATAACAAATTTTAAGAGTGACCAATATCTTCTTTTTTTCCAGGGAAACAAATTAATATCCCTCAAAGAAAAGGTTTTTACCCCCCTCTCTTAATTAACTGATGGTGATTCTCTTGACTTCTGTATTTGGGCAGCATATTCTCTGTTTAAGTGCACTTTTTTCTTTATGAATGCTTGGAAGTATTACATTTTATTAACTGACCATACTTTCTGGTGCAAGAATATAGTCAGATTTGCTGGATAGTTGATTCTTGGTTGTAGACCTAGTTCCCTTGTTTTCTGGAATATTGTATTCCATACCTCTGGTCCTTCAATATAGATGCAGTCATATCCTGTGTTATCCTAACTGTGGTTCCCTAGTATCTGAATGACTTCTTCTTAGCAGCTTGTAATATTTTTTCCTTAGTCTGGTAGTTTTTGAATTTGGCAATGATATTCCTGGGAGTTGTCAGTTATGAACTAAATGTAGGAGGTAATCTGTTGATTCTTTCAATTTCCACTTTTCCCTCTCGTTCTAGAATGTCAGGGCAGTTTTCTTGGATAATTTCCTGTAGGATGATGTTCAAGCTTTTCCTTTTCTCATGATATTCTAGTAGACCAATGATTCTTAAATTGTCTCTCTGAGATCTGGTCTCCAGATCTGAGGTTTGGCCAATGAGATTTTTCATATTTTCCTCAAATTTTTCATTCATTTGATTTTGTTTCATATATTCTTGCTGCATTTGAAGTCATTTGCTTCTAGTTGTTGAATTCTAATTTTTAAAGACTGACTTTCATCCCTGGCTTTTTGGTCTTCCTTTTCCTTCTGATTTCAATTTCTTTGTAGGTCATCTTTCACCTTCTTAGTTTGTTTTCAAACTGGTCAATTTTTTATTTTAAGACATTATTTTCTTTTTTTAGTTCATGTACTTCTTTTCCCCTATTGTTTCCAGTCTCTCTTAATTGTTATATGAGTTCTTCAATTAATTGAATTTTAAGTTCTTGAGTTAATTGAATTTTGAGATCTTTCAAAGCCTGTCTCCAGTTCTCTGGAGTTTCTATGATTTGGCTTGGAATTGCTTGGTCTTCTATTTCATTTGCTCTTTGTTCACTACCTGGAAAGAAGCTGTCAATTGTAATTTATTTTTTCTTTTTCTGTTGTTTACTCATATTTTTTTCCTTCTTTCCCTCCTGTGCCTTCTCTGCTCTGCTAGCTGATTAGGTTAAGCAGATGGTTTTAATGAGCTTTGATGAAAGATCTTCTCCCAGCTAACAACAGTAGTTACTTTCTCTCCAGTCTATGGGGGAGGGGTGTTGGAGTTTCCCTGCCCTCTGAAGACCTCTTATATGCCAAATTGATGAGATTAAGCCAGAATGAGGTTGATCTTTAGAGCTTGATGTGCTTTGAGGCTAAAGGCTCCAGATAAAAGGGGGCAAGATGGAGTGTTTTTGCTGTGTTTCTCTGCCTTTCTCCTCTTGCCACCTCCTTGCCATCTTTGGTCAGCTAGCTAAGTCTGGTGGCAGCACAGCCCTCTCTCTGGGCTAGTGCTTTTACCTGCCCTGATATTTCAGGAGCTGCTGGAGACTCAGCATAGCAGGTGGTGGTGGGGTCCTGGGATTCCTCTTCTTCTTTACCCTCAAACCCAGGAGTTCAGGAATTTAGGCCTTTTTCTTGGTGTACCTCTTCAGCTGTTGTTAGACTTAGTTTTCTTTCCTCTTGAAGCTCTTTGTTTTTTATCTTGGTATGGTAGGGCACAGAGGTCTGAAGTTTTGCTCCATCTAAGCCACCATCTTCCTACCACTTTTGCTATGTTTCTCTGCCTTTCTTCTCTAGCCACCTCCCTGACATCTGTGTTCAACTCCTTGAGTCTAGGGCCAGCAAGTCCCTCTTTCTAGACTAGTGTGTTTGACTGACCAAAGATTTCAGGAGCCACTGGAGACTGAGCACAACATGTGGGGGAGGGGTCCTGAGATTCCCCTCTTCTTTACCCTCAGACCCAACAGTTCAAGAATTCAAGCTTTTATCTTGGCTTACCTCTTGAGCTGTCCAGCAGTAGGATCCCCTTTATCTGTTCTGTTGTTAGATTTGGTTTCCTTACCTCTTGAAGCACTTTGTTTTTTATCTTGGCATGGAAGGGTGTGGAGGTCTGAAGTTTTGCTACATCTAAGCTGGCATTTTCCCAGAATTCCCCTGATTATTTCTTTTAATTAGATTTACTTCTAATTTTTTCTTAATCTGAGATCCTGATTACTCCCTTTGTTCTTTTTGCTTTTCAGGTAAAACATAATAGATTCTTCTCATGCCCTTTATTTTATCTCTGGGTGTCTTCTTGTTTCAAATGTGTCAACTTGTAAATACTATATTGTTGTTTTCTATCTAACTTTGTTATCTAAGATATGAGAAAAATTTATTTTGTAATGTCCAGAAATATAATTTCTTGGCTATTTTTTTCATCATGGATTTCAGGCAATCCAATAATTCTTAAATTTTCTCTCCTTTAATTATTTTTCTGATCAGTTATTTATTCCAATAACGTATACCACATTTTCTCCTAATTTTTCATTCTTTTGACTTTAAATCTTTCTTGATTTCTAGTTGTTATTAGCTTCCACTTACCAAATTCCAATTGTTAATTATTTTCTTCATTAAGATTTTTTAACCTTTATTTTTTCACCATTTGTCCATTTTTCACCATTTGTTCTGCTTTTTATATAATTCTTTTCTTCATTAAACTTTTGTGCCTTTTTTAGACCTTTTTTAAACCATTATTTTTTTTCAGACACTATTTTCTACATTATTTTTTCTGCTTCTTATAAGAAGTTTTTAATTCTTTCATAATTTTCTTGCATCACTCATTTCTTTTCCTATTTTTTCCTCTACCACTAAACTGGAGATTTATTTTTTCTGAGGATCAGCCAAGTTCAGAGTAGCTCATCACTTTAATAATCATCACACTGACCAGGCAATGCATTTTATATTTGTGTTAACAGATTATAAACTCAAAAACTCATTAAGGCTTCCTAACAATATGTAGAGTAGGTAAAATTTGCATTGGTGGAAACAGTACTTATCTGAAACTAATTAAATTTTAACTATTTCAACTACTACCAGTTTGGACTTGATCAAGTCATATAATGATGTTAAGAGATTATTTTGGTAAAATGCTTAAATTTTGCCAACTGTTTTATAAAAATTATCTGATGTTGTTCTCACAGCAACTTTATAATGCAAGCAATATAATTATCTTCATTTTATAGATTTGAAAAAACAGGAATTCATGGAAGTGAAGTGACTTACACAGAATTGTACATGTAATGTGTCAGGAGCAGGATTTAAATACAGATAGATATTCCTGACTTCAAGTCCTAAAAGTTTTAAAAAGTGTTAAAATGAATGGTTTGTCTAAATATATGAAGATTATAAATCTTTCATTTACAAAAGGGGTGGAAAGAGTGAAAGCAGAGGAATACAAAAGGGTAGAGATTAACTAAATATTGTCCCAGTGTTTGGCTCAACCAGGACTTGTTAACCTTCAATTGGAATTAAACTCTCTCCAGAAGACATGAAGGGAAAACCAGCTATCCACTCACCCAAGTTCCTTCCAAGAGGCAGGTCAAGACAATGACTTGAGCTCAAGGTGACTCCTGATGCCAACTTTCTTCTTTGAGCCCACCTTCTTCTTTTTGAAGTTGACTTCCTTCTTATAGTTGACTCTCTTCTTGGAGTCCACTCCATTAGCCGCAGAAATTCATGGCCTTTTATAGTGGCTTCTTGTCTCTTTCCCTCTTCACAGGAGCCAATCGCAGCTTCCAAATATTCTAGCACTGACCAGAGGGCAGTGTTTGTGAGAACCAGTTCACACCTTCTGGAGGGGTGAATACTCATTGAAAGGGTTCACAGTTTCTGAGGGTGTGAACTCTTAAAAGAATTCATAAGTTTCTGACTGAATTAGAAAAAAAGAGTGGAGCTCTCCAAGTATCTTGCTGGCTTCTCAACTAGCACTTGGTAGGGTATAAATTCTCTAAGTCATTTGTGACCTCTTCCACCTAGTTCAAGCTTGTTTTGATTCAATTAAAATGTAGACAAAGGAGAGTTAATCCTGTCTTCAAAATCTAGTGAGGTACTTAAGTAACTCCGGATAGACAATAGTGCAGGGGTTGGCAACCTTTTTGGCCATGAGATCCATAAATGCCACATTTTTTAAAAAAGTAATTTCGTGAGAGCCATACAATGATCACAGTGCGCACTCCTGTTATAGCGCCTGAAAAAAAATTGACTTTATGCCTCCTGCAGAAAGAGCCATACCTGGCCCTCAAAAGAGCCAGATATGGCTGGAGAGCCATACGTTGCCAAACCTCTGCAATAGAGTAAAGAATTCTCTTTCACGGTCCTGATTCTGTTCTATATACCTCCTGACCTTCTAACAAAAGGAGTCTGCAATTATATCATTGGAAAAATAAGGGAGTTGGATTTTGTGATTTCAGAAGTCCCTTCAAGGTCTAACTACATGATCCCATAAAGTATATGTAGCTGTGAAAAATCAAACTATTTAAATGCCAACTATTCTCCTGGCATAGATCTATATTGAAAAAAATGTGGCTACATTTTGTACTTTGTAATGAAGTCTATGCAGAATGAGAGCAAATAAACTATGTGCTGAATCTTTCACCATGCAACTCTCTAATCAAATGAGTTTCATTTTTGAAGTACATGGTCTTCAATCTTATCTGATTTAAGTGGTCATCATGGAAAAGGTACTTATAGAAACAAGATTCTTAAAATCAAGACTATCAGGCAGGGAGTGATTCAAATCCTTTCATTTAAAAATGAAATAAGCTTCCATTCTTTGTTTTCCGAGTTGATTATTTTAGGAAGACAGGGTCATAAATCAGAAGGATAAGAGGTAAGTAGTAGTAGTAAGAAGGAATAAAATAAAATGTGGGATCTTCCAGAACATAGTCATTGATTTCAACTCACACATTTTACAATAGAAACTGAAGTAAAAATATTTATGTGGTTCAACCCCCAACCCCCACACACACATTTAATGAGTATATGAGATGAGATTCATTCCTTAATCTTTCTATCTGCAAAGCTGAAGTCCTTTCTATCAGATCATACAACCTCTAAAATATAATAGAATTTCTAGCCATGATACCATAATAACTTTGTTTTGTGTTTTTGAGTTGAATTTTATCTCAACATGTAAGGCAACGCAAACTATTTTCATTTGTTTCCTAGTTCATATTTCCCCATCAAGTAAAAATTGAAAGCTATAAAGAAGTTACAAAAAGCCCTTTAAAAGGGAAGAAATCAGCAACATAAAATATATTACAAAATATATAATACAGACATTACATTTTAAAGTATTAATTTGCTATTGCTGCTGGTAATTCATAGTATTCTTTGGAGCAAAAGGACTAGATATACTTTTTGAGTGCATGTTGATAAATATTTGTATATACTCAATTAAAATAAAGAAATAAATGAATGAAAATTCTTAATGACTCAACAAAGGGAAAGGAAAAGAATAAAAATAGTTTTTTATGTTGAATTTTTTGGTATAAGCATTTTGAACACATTCAAATGGCTTTAAAATCGAATTTTAAATTTGATTAAAGTGTTAATCTGGTATATAAAATATTATCTCTAGCATCATACTGATAGTTATTCTTGACTTTCCTGCAGCTGCTAGAGTTTATTTAGCTTTTGGGAAAGCTCTGTTACACCACAGTAATGGGTCTTCTATAGTTTTTTTACCCTTAATTTATATTTCTCCCAAAATTTCTACCCTGAGTAATGATTCAGTAATATAGAAATATACTTTCTCCCCCATAGAACTGTCTCATAAATATCTTGAGAGACAAAATATACAGTACTTAATTTTAGGATTAAATTATGACAGCTATTTTAGAGATGCATCTATGGTAAATAAGCAATGCATATTTTAAAGAGCATATCTATTTAATCTAATGCAAACTGGAGACTTGAATGATATTCCTTTTCTCAGACAGAGTGATGTAATGAAACAGTTTCTAGATGATGAAATTAGGTGACTTGAGTAATTCTAAAGCTGGATGACATTTGTCTTAAGAGGGATTTGGTAATTCTGAATTTAACATTATTATAATCAGAAGGAAAAGGAAATTGGCTTGTGGAGAAGAGACAGCATTTTTTAGTGATATAGATAATGATATGAGATAGTGAAGTATAGTGTATGAAGCAGTGCCAATTGGAGACAAAATTTCTGAATTCAAATCCCACCCCTGACTGATGAACACTTTTATGGTCTTCAGCAATTAATTTAACCTCCACGTGTTTTGGATTTCTACCTAAAATGAAAAGGTAGAAGCAAATGGATTTAGAGGTCTCTTTAAGTCCATGATGATAATATGATAATCATATAAGTCTAAATTTAATCTCTCTCTCTCTCTCTCTCTCTCTCTCTCTCTCTCTCTCTCTCTCTCTCTCTCTCTCTCTGTCTCTCTCTGTCTCTCTCCATGACAGACAAAAAAAAATCACCCTATCTCATCAGTTTCTGAATTCTTCCTTTTAATACAGAACTTATTGCCCTGTCAGGAAGCAGAGTAAGAGACCCATTTTTCGTGAGAACTTTCTCTGGAAGGGTAATGCAGTTCTTTTTCATTTTGTTCCTTACTCTTTTCCTGATTTTTCTATCTTTCAACACTTTCCCTGTTTTCTCCTGCCTTTGTAATCTCCTTTCTGTTCCCAATGCTTTTAAGGTCCCTTTTGTGGATTTTTGAAGTCAAAATCTTTTTACTGGCTTGTATTGTTATCCTCAGCACTTAGTCCAACGCCTAACGCCTAGTCAGTATGGGAAAATATTTTTTTCCATTCTCCTTCCTTCCTACAGGCCCATTTTACATACATGACTTTCATAGGATGACTGAGTTCATAGTTTACTAAGTAATGGATGTCTCTGGAGGGGAAAAGCTCTTTGTCCTGTGCTCTTTTTATAGTATTATGGGACAAATACACAGCAAAGGGCCTGAGCAGTGATGGCAATATATCTAGAAGTCTTACATCCCTGATATCAGTACCTTTTCCTCTTTTTTTCCATAGAAAGGGAAGTAGCATATGCCTATTTAAATACAAAGAAACAATGTGAAAAATTTTACTTAGACAATAGCAAAATATGAATTTCATGTTTTTCCACATTAAACTTGAAATCAATACTTGCACAGAAGTAAGTGTAAGAGAGAACTAATTCACATAAATACCATGATATCACAATGAAATATGAGTATATTATTACCTATGCAGAATTCAATAATTTAAGAAAGTATTTGTAATTAAATGTCAACAAATTTTAAATTTGCAAAATTACATGAATGGGATTTACTTGTGTGGAGATTTTCAGTGGAAAAGATTAACTGTTTATTCACCAAATGTATATTTTATCAAATTTCTCTAGAATCCCACAGATTTCCAGGATTTTCAGGTCAAAGGTCTTAGGCAGAAAAAAATATTTCTAGGGTTCCTCACAAAAGTGAGGGGCCCAATTTTAAACCAGTCAAGGACTCAGATATAACTCTGACAATTCTGAGCCCTGAAAGTCAGGGATATTTACATTTCATATTACCTCAAGCTTCTAAAAACTAAATAGAAATTGTATGTGATGAGTATTCATGGTAAATGAGCGGGTATCTAGACTCTCCCCGTTTTTAGCTTTCAATGGGCCAGATCAGCTATTCACTCACCCACACCCCAGGGAAGAACTAAATCCACACTTACAAAATAAATAGAGGAGAAACAAAAACACCCACAGGATCTTTTTTCCAAGCTGAGGTTAGAAAGGGAGAACAAAAAAATGTCATTTTTTGCTCACCAGTTCAGTTAATGATGAAAGTTCTGGCAGTGAACAATCATTTTCATATTGTAGATAAAGCAGAAAGGTCAATTTGTTTTGTTTTGGCTTTTTTAGTTAATTTTTAAATGCAGAGCCTTTCTTCTTATTCTCCCAGTTAACTTAAGCTATCCTCTCCCACATTGGTAGAAGATACCCAGTGCCTACATGTTAGCCTCTCTGGGCTCCATTAGAAGTCCTTATATTTCTTCCACATAAATACTTATCTTTATTGTATGAAGTTTGCCTTTTATCTGCCTGTATCTGATACCTGAAATTATTTTTTCACTGCTCTGACTATTAATCTTTCTACATTACTTTATGTCTTTAAAGTCCCACCTTCTCTGGAATCCTTTCCCAATACTTCTTAATTCTAGTTCCTTTCCTCTGTTAATTATTTCATTTTAATCTGAATATAGCTTGTTTTTATAAACTTGTTTGCACGTACTTTCTTCTATTAAACTTTAATCTTCTTGAAGGCAGGATGATATTTTGCTTCTTTTTGTATCCCTAGTACTGAGCACAATGCCTGATATATATTAGGTATACAATTAGCTAATGAGAAATTGTTTACTTAGAAAAATATTATATCAAATACTTCTAATATAAGTATGATATTTGTGATTTACCGACAGCTAATAATTTGAGATTTTGAGATCAAAAACCATTTCCTGAAAGCTGGTCAAAGAAAATAATCAAGCATATCTCAAAAGGAGAAACTTAAATTATTAACAATATGTGAAAAAATGTTCCAAATCACTAAAAATAAGAGAAATGATCATTAAAACTCTGATGTTTTACCTGACATTCAGAAAATTGTAAAAGTTAACAAAAATGGAACTACTCAATATTAAAAAATAAATCTAAATTCAAGCACATTAAAGTTTCAACAGTGAGGGTACAAATTTGTCTAATAATCTACAAAGTGATCTGGATTTCTGTAAATAAAAGGAATTAATATTTTTATATACTCTGATCCAAAGATTCTTCAGAAAGGCACACATCCCATGGGGTTTAATGACAAATAATAAAGAATGAACTTACATATATTAAACATGTGGAAGAGTACTTATCTAGTGTTATCAAATAACTGAATAAAATGAAAATTACCATTGATTAGTGAATGGTTAATGTGTTATGGTGAATTAATATAATGTATAATATATTGTGGTAGAAGAAATGAGTAATATGAAGGTTGCAGAGAATCATGAGCAGACTGGATTTTACAGTGATAAACACAATTACTTCAGTGTTGTATATCAAAGGAATTTGATTGAATCCTGAGAAACTATAACTAAATTTTATCCCAAGGAAAAGATGTAAGAATATTTTTCCTGCTTTAATTCTTTTTAGAGGTAGAATCATATGAATGTAGAATATTTAATATGAAGGCAAATTTTTGATTAATTTTGTCAAATGTTTTCCTGTCTGATTTTTTTCTGTTTTTGATTGTTATAGATGATGACTTTCTTGTAGCAATGGGCTATATAGTTGCACATATGTGTGGATGTAGGATTCAAAAAGATATTTAAGGAAATTTGGCTTGTGTGTAAAATAAAAATCAAAGTTGAATACTTCAAGTATTATTTTTATAAAGTTTATTATGTGACAAAATAGAACCATATGACTAAGTTTTCTAACTGCTCAAAATACCCACTCCACCAAAGCCACCAACAGGAAGGAAAAGAGCTAGACACTGAACTCCAACCAATTTATCCTGTAGAAGAGTAATCAAAATGGTTGCTTATACACAGGAAAAATCCAGACTGCTCTGAAAACCCTTCCACATCAATAAAAGCCAAAGTGTTTGGATGGGAAAGAAAACTAAATCTAACAGGACAGAGCTTGGAGAACCTCCTGCTAGATACAAGTTAAAAGTTACATCAAAAAGAGCCTGAATTCTTTAACTCTGGGGCTCAAGGGAAAGGAAGAAGGGAGGTCCAAGGACCACATCCCCACCTATTGTGCTGAGTCTCCAGCAGTTGCTGGAATCTCTGGGCAGGCAAAAACTCTAGACCTGAGGGAATGCCTTGCTGTCACAGTTGTGCCAAGCACAGGATATTGAAGATAGGTGGCAGGGAGGCAGCTGTAGGAAAAGCATGCAGAGGGCAGTCTAGTCCCAGTCAAAATACTCCATCTTGGCCCATCCCACTTCTCAAGCTTTTGACCTCAAAGCACATCCCACTCAGCAAATCAATTGCACCCTGACTTAATCTTATCAATAGGGCAGATAAGAAGCCTTTGGCGGCCAGGAAAGCTCAATCTCCAACACCTCTCCCCAACTGACTCCACTGAGAGCCTTGCTGACTAACCTATAATTGTGAAGAGTGCAACAACTACAGAATACCTTGATAATAGGGTGGGAAGCTCAACTCCATTCAGCCTCCACACATTCAACTAAACCTTCTGCTGCCAACTGGGGAAGATTTGACCTCAGCATTCATTAATACCAGCAGCCCAACCTAGTCAACTAACAGAGCAGAGTAGAAGCACCTTCGGGACAGAATAGCCCAAACCTACAGATCCAGCAAATAAACAGAGGAACACAATAACAACCAATGTTATATGAAGGTAATAATGTGGTTCTGGAGCAGGGTTAATTATGGGTATTGAATCCTATGTGAGACACTTAAGATATGATAGTGAATAAAGAGAGGCAGCTGACCAATGTTATGAAGAAGGGAGATAGAGAGAGTCTATGAGGGGAGACTCTCTTCAAGCTCTCCCCTCCCACCAATTATACACTGGCTAGACTTTGAGGGGGTATCACCCTGAAAGTGGATGACCTGGATAGTCATGCCACCCCACAGGAGTTGGGGGGTGAGGCTTCCCTATAAGTAGAGGTATGTGGTACCCCAAGCCAATTCTGAATGAGGGCAGGGCTCACGCAAGCCTCCCCTGAGGTCAGTCAACTTCACAGCAGGTGGTTTGGCTTCAAGATGGAGGCAGCTAGACCATGCTGTGATTTCCCTCCCCTCGTTGTCTCTCAGTCACTCTGGATTGCTATCTGACTAATGAATGGCTTTTATTAATCATAATTCAGGGACTGGGGAAAGGGGTGAAGAGCAGAGGGATTTCGGGTGCCCTCTTCTCTATTCCTATGGAGTTCTTCGCTTGGGTGGGAACTTTTGGGGTTCCCAGTCCTAAGCATCTCCCCCTGCCCCTTCTCCTTCAGTTTCTATTTCTATTTCCTATTTCTATCCTTATCTATAATTGCAAGTTAAACTGGAAAGGGTCTCTCAGCAAGGTTGGGTAATGGGAGAAGGACCCTAAGAGATCATTCCCAAATGGAGTCCAAACACTTATCTCACTCTATTGTTCAAGTCTTGATGGGTGAGAAGTGATGGGATGCCTTTGACCAGTGAATCAGGGTTTCAGTGTCCAAAGAAAGATCCTCAGGAAGCCCTCAGTAATGGATTTGAGCTGAGATATTCTCCTCCTCCCTCTCTCAGTCCTCAGCTGGAAGTCCCTCTTTCTCCTTCCTCCTCTGGAGAATTACCCAGAATCCTTTGGTCTTAACTGTCACCAACTGTTACCAACAGTCAGCCACTCCTTCTTTGGCTCCTCCTGTCCCATCCACCTTGCACAAATCCCATCCTTACAGAGCCCAAAAGGATCACCAACTGCAGTAGATGTTTTCTGAATATGTTGAATCTGCTAATCCCAAATTCCAGATGGTAACAGTATCAGCTAAGCAAGAAATCTGCTGTTAGAATTATACAGCAGTTTATGCTCAACTGAATCCCTGTGCCTTTGGATAATGCTTGATATTGACTGTGGATTGATCACTGTTTCTGCAAGATGTAATACTCCTCTTCCCTCAAATTATCCCAGGATATGATTCACTAAAGCCCCTAGGATTCTTGATGAAGCTCAAATCAAATGTAAGTTTAAGATTATTTGTTACTAATAGAATTAGGGAAGGAGGAGGAGGATAACGGCTAGGAGAAAGGGAACAGGAAGTCCTTAACTAATTAAAGCTAATGATATTAGTGACAATCTTTGAAAATACTGTTGATCAGATTTGATAGATAACAGCCTGGTTGGGCCAGACAGGCCCAACCTAAATTAAGTTTACTCTGCTGAATAAGATTTTGTTGTTCTTGGTAGTGAAATTCAGGAACAGGGATTGAGTAAGTAAATTTGTAGTTGGTTGCTAGTTGCTGGTTGTTGGTTGAATAAAACTCACCTAAGGCCTGTGATATTGGAAATTTGGGAGTCCTTGAACTTAATATTGAGATCCATGATATAAAATTCCTATGGACATTTAGGGGATTTCCCATGATTCCTCTTATGTAATACAGGTGGGCAGGAAGTATGATTATGTAGACAAAGGTATAAAGACTCAGAACTTTCCTATGAAGCAGCCAGGGGGAAAGCATGGTGAGGCATTTGAATTAGATCTTAGAAGGCATGTGGTTTATTTTAAATTATCAATATGGCTATTAATAAAACCCTAATATTTTAAAATATATCCTTCTATACCAATTTTATTTGTTACAGGCCTATCCAAAACACCCTTCAACCCAATATCTCATTTTTGATATCCCTGTGCGTTCACATTCCTGGCTTTTATACCTGAGCTTAACTGCCCTTGGCTCCTGCCAAGCTCCTGCCAGGCTTGGTTCATTCCACATTCTAAACAGGTAACTATACATCATCCTGATTTCAACACGGCTGTCAAATATATTATTATACCAATGACAGGGGGAATAGAAGGAAAAAAGTATGAGTAAACTAGAGAAAAAAAAGAAATTATAATCATCAGGTTCTATCAAGGTAATGGGAAAAAAAGCAAATGGAACAGAGGAGGACCAAGAACACCAAGTGAAAACACAGAAACTCCAGTGAATTAGACACAGGCTTTGGAAAAACACAAAACACAATTCAAAAAAAATTAAGAGAGGCTGAAGACAATTGGGAATAGAACTTAAAAAAGCAAAATAAGTCATCTGGAATCAGAGGCACATGAATTAAAACAAGAAAATAGTATCATGAAAGCCAGAATTTACCAGCTTGAAAATGAGGCAAAGAAGGTAAAAGATGAACTACAAGGAGAAGGATGACCAAAAAGCCAGGGATGAAATTCAGTCTTTAACAATTAGAATCCAACAATTCGAAGCAAATGACTTCACAAGGCAGCAACAGTCTATAAAACAAAATTTAAAAAAATGAACAAATTGAGAAAAATATGAAATGCCTCACTGACAAAAATGAAGACCTGGAAAATAGATCTAGGAGAGACAATGTAATAATTATTGGGCTACAGGAAGATCATGACAAAAGAAAAAAGCCTGGAAATCATTCTAAAGGAAATTATCCAAGAAAACTTCCCCAATATTCTTGAATAGGAGGGAAAAATGGAAATTGAAAGAATCCACAGATAACCTCCTACATTTAATTCCTAATTGACAAAGCCCAGGAATATAATTGCCAAATTCAAGAACTACCAGACCAAGGAAATAATATTTCAAGCTATTAAGAAGTCAATCAGATGTCATGGAACCACAGTTATGACAACACAGGATCTGGCTGCATCTATGCTAAAGAACCAGAGGTCATGGAATATGATATTCTGGAAAGCAAGGGAACTGGGTCTACAACTAAGAATCAACTATCCACCAAAACTGACTATATTCTTTCAGGGGAAAGTATGGTCATTTAGTAAAATAGAAACTTCCAAGCATTCATAAAGAAAAGACTGCACTTAAACATTTAAATTTTGATGCCCAAACCCAATGTATCCTGCCTATATTAACATGTAACAACAGGAAGTGAGTGGGGTTCTGGGAATTGTCGTTTTTAGGGTAATAGATTCTAATTTCACAATCCCCCTGAGATATTTTGGAAGACTATTCTCCCCATTGGATCTTGTAAACATAACCAACTTAGAAATTTCAATAATTTGGGGATAAAAGGGAAAGAGAACAAAACCAGTGATTGCGAGGCTCATTGACAAAAAGCCAATTAGGAAGCATCCCCCTTCAGCATAAGAGTATACATACAAAATAAATGTCTTAAAACCCCTCACAATTCAATTTCACTACAGTCCAAATTTCACTCTGGATCTTCTGGCACAGTGTGAGTTTTTTGCAGGCATCTCCATGGAGACTTCTCCATGTAGTTTTCTTCCTGGGTTGTGGGAAGTATCACGTTTCTTAACTTTTATAAAACTAGAATTTTATGCCAATTAAACATGTAAAACAAAAAAGATATTAATACAGATTATTTTTTAAAAACAAATTTTGGTTAGATGTCCAGACCAAACACACAAAATCTATTATCTAATAATACAGTCACATATGTGTATATATGGGTGTCTTTCTGTTTGGCTACCAGGATCTGCAAATTTGTAGAGTGGAAACTTGTAGTGATGCCTATTGAATGTTTCTTACACTAGAGCAGAGAGTTGCCTGGAACACTAAGAGCCAAAGTGACTTGGTTCCTTGTTCATATGTATAATTCATTTCAGATGCAAAACTTAAACCTACATTTCCCCTTGTACAAGACTTCTCTTCACTAGATGATGCTGCCTTTCAGTAAAGCCTACCCAAGCCATAATATCTTATTTTGTAGTCCCCAGAAAAAATATCATCATTTCAAGACAATGAATTTAGTCCATCTGCAAGGATCCCAACATTCTGGAAATACATAAAATAAATCATTCAATCAGCAACAAGCATTTATTAAGCCTTTACCATGTGCCAGGCACTGTGCTTAGTACAAAGAAAAAAAATTAAAAAGAACCTTCCTTTAAGGAACTAAATTATACAAGAAGTAAATAGCCTGATAGGTATAAGATAAAGAGTAGATGATGGTAATAGGAAAGATAAATGTACATGCAGCTGAGAGAACTAAGAAAGACCTTCTTCAGAAAGTGGGATTTTACATTAATCTGGATGTAAGCTAAGGAAAATAAGAGCTCATGAAAAAGAGGTAGAAAATTTCAAGCATTAAATATAACCAGGGCACAAGCATGGAAACAGGAAATGCCTCAGAGAATTTGAGCAACTTCAGGTAGATTAGTGTAGTTATGTGGAATACATGTAAAAGAATAACAAAAAAGAAGTTAGAAAAGATAGGAAGGGACCTAGTTATGAAGAATTTTAAATATAAACTATGCCATCAGTGGATCAGTGGGAGTATTACTTCCATGATTTATATAGCAATGGATGCTGTAGTTCAGATAGCTACAGTTATTATTGCTACTTTTTCAGAAGTTAAGAAATTGGACTCTAAAATGAAAATATACCTTAGAGAACAGCAAGATGTGTATCTACAAAGGATAAAAATAAGAGGATACACAATGAAAAAATCTTTAAAATATTATTTCTAGATAAATTTGCTCACTAAAAAGTTAGGAATTTTTACTCTTCACATATTTGTTTTGTAAGTTATGTTCTAAATTTCTAATATACTTCCAGTACCTACTATATTAGTACTACTAATGGTGATAATCAAAACTTCCTTTAAAGGAACTTAAAGTATACAGAGAACTTTAATATCTTACCTCATCTCAGCTTCAAAAATAACCTTGGGATAATGATAATATAGGCATTTTACCCGTCTAAGAGTTTGTTTCATCCTTTCACATTCACCCTGTGTGTGTCTGCTTGCCTTATGTGTGTTTCTTGTAGACAACATATGGTAGGCTTTTAGTTTCAAATCCATTCTTCTATTTGCTTCTGTTTTATGGGAGAGTTCATCCCATTCACATTCAGAGTTATGATCATCATCTGTCTATTCCCCAATATTTTGATGTCCTCTCCTAATTCTGGCTTTTCTTCATTTGTTATTTCCTTTTAAACCAGTTTTTGCTTTTAATCAGACCTCCTATTTTGCACCCTTATTTTACTTCCATTTCTATCCCCTCCCTTTTTGTTCCCCTCTTGTTATTTATTTATTTTTTAGGGTCAATTAGATTCTCTCCCTCTCTCTTTCCCTCCCTTTATATTCTCACTGTCACACTCCCCCCAACCCCTGGTTTTTCCTTTCTGATTTTACTTATAGTGTAAGATAAAATCTGTTACCCCAATGGATCTAGCTACTCTTCCCCCTCAGAATTGATTCCTCTGAGAATAATGTTTAAGTATTACCTATTACCACTCTCTTTCTCTCCTTCTTATAATAGTATCCTTTCTCTCCCCTTCTCATGTCTCTTTGTGTGGTATTGATTATCCTATTTTTCTTATTCCTTTTAGTAACTTTTGGTGCCATCTTCTATTTCCTCACCCCTTTTCTTACTTTCTTTCTTTTTTGTATCATCTTAGACTAGTTAGTACCTCAACCTTTCCCTATGTATATTTCTTCTAATTACTATAATAGGGAATACAATTTTGAGAGTTACAAATAAAATTTTTCCATATAGGAATATAAGTAATTTGATCTTATTGAAGCCTTTATAGAAGAACATTTAAATTTTTTTCTTTCCCCTTTCTTACTTACCTTTTCATGTTTCTCTTTGTTTTTGTGGTTGGATATCAAACTTCCTGTTTAATCCTGTTCTTTTCTTTGCAAATACTTGGAAATATTCTATTTTGTTGAATGTCCATACTTTCCCCTGGTAGTATATAGTCAGTTTTCATGGGTAGGTGATTCTTGGTTGTAGACCCAATTCTCTTACCTTTCTGAATATCATATTCCAAGCCCTGTGGTCTTGTAGTGTGAAGGTTGTCAAATCCTATGTTATTCTGATTGGTGTTCCTTGATATCTGAATTATCTCTTTCTGGCTTCTTGTAATATTTTCTCTTTAACTTGGAAGCTTTGGAATTCAGCTATCACATTCCTGGGGTTGTCTGTTGAGGATTTAGTGTAGAGAGTGTCCTATGGGCTCTTTCAACGTCTATTTTTCCCTCTTGTTCAAGGACATCAGAGCAGTTTTCTTGGATAATTTCTTGTAGTATGATATCTAGATTTCTATTTGTCTCTAATTTTTCTGGAAAACCAATAATTCTCAAGTTGTCTCTTCTAGACTTATTTTCTTGATCTGTCATCTTCTCATTAAGGTATTTTATGTTTCCTTCTATTTTGTCAGTTTTTTTTTAAATTTTGCTTTATTTATTCTTGCTGTCTTGTGAGATCATTGGCTTCTACTTGCCCAATTCTAGCCTTTAAAGATTAGTTTTCAGCTATAATCTTTTCGTTTCCTTTTCAGTCTGGTCTATCTAGCTCTTCATGGCTTCCAGCTGGTCCTTTATGGTCTTCAACTTGCTTAACATTTCATTTGATTTCTGAACCTCAATCTCCAATTGTGAAATTCTGCCTTTTACACTATTATTTTCTTTTTTTTAACTATTTCCCACTTTTCTTGCCAAATCTCTTCCTCCTTTTTCATGATCTCAGATTGGAACTCTTCAAGAGGTTTTGACCAATTTTCATTTTTTTTTGAGGGTTTGGATGTGTTTACTTGTTTGTCCTCCTCTACTGTCTTTTCTGTAGTCTGGATTATTTTCTATGTAAATAATTATCTAGAGTTAGTGCTTCTTTCTTGTTTCTTTTGTTGGTTGGTTTTTCTTGAGCATTGCTAGCCATTACTCTACTGTTTTTTGCTTCCCACAGAAGTCTAGGTGAAGAGGGCAGGTTCTCAGTGAATGTAGCTATGGTGCAGTTTTTGCCTGAGGCTCCTTTTTGAGTCTGCATGGGATTTTTTTCTATGCTACCCCAACCCTACTCTCTTCTCCACACATAGGGTGCACAATCTTTAGCCTCCTAGGGTTTCACACCTTGTTGCTCTCAGGGGTAATCTTGATCTTCTGCCAAGATCTTAGAGGTTGTTCCACACTGCTTTAATTCTAGGGTGATAGCTATGAATCCTGTCCTGTAGGTGGGGAGGGGGAGGACTTGATTGGCTTGCACTTTGGTGGGAGCACCTCATAGCATGGAAATGCCCAAAGCACACATACCTTCAATGTTGTGCCCTATTGTGGAGTCACTTTGCTCATCTGAACTTTAACTTTTTTGTTCTTTTGAGGTATTATACATGTTGGTGGTAGGGAGGGTAGAAGTTCTACAACTACTCTGCAGCCATTTTAACCCAGAAGTTCTCATGTTCAAGAATACCAGGGCAGTTTTTTTCGATAATTTCTTGTAATATGATGTCAAGTCTTATGGTTTTTTTCCCAGGTTTTAGGTAGCCCGATGATTCTCAAATTGTCTCTCCTAGATCTTTTTTCCAGGTTGTTTGTCTTTTCAATGAGATATTTCATATTTCCTTCTATTTTGTCATTTTTTTGACTTAGTTTTATTAAATCTTGCTGTCTTAGGAGACATTTTCTTACCCAATTCTTGTCTTTAAAGACTGGTTTTCAGCTTTGATCTTTTGATTTTCCTTTTAATTTTTGTCTATACTGATTTTCAAGGTTTCCAGCAGGTAAATTCTTGTCTCCAATTTGCTTATTACTTCATGTGGTTTCTGTGCTTCTTTTTCCAAGTGGGAGATTCTGTATTTTAAACTAGTAATGGGCAAACTTTTTAAAGAGGGAGCCAAAAGAAAGGAAAAGCTCATCTGTCAGTCTGTTTCTAAGGCAACTCTTTCTAAGTTTCATTGTATTGTATCCTACTCATTGTATTCATCAGATTAGTAATAATGTTGTATGGCCAGATAGAATATTTCAGAGGGCCACATCTGGACCTCAGGCCTAGTTTGCCCATCACTGTTTTAAAATGTTATATATTCTTTTTTTAATTACTTTCATTTCTTTTTCCCACATTCCTTCCCATTTTCTTTTATCTTTCTTATTTTCTCTTGAACTCCTTTAGTTTCTCAAGAGCTTGTGACCTAGTTACATTTTTTAAAGTTTATATGTATATTCTTTTTTGTGACTATCTGCTGTTGCATCTATATTATGCTTTTTTTCTCCATAGAAATTATCCCATGTAACAAGCTTTTTCTTCTAATTATTTCTTTTGCTACTTATAGATTGTATTTCTTGCATGTTGGTGTACATTGCAATCTTAGTTTCTGCCTTGGTATTATCTTCCCATCTTAGACAGAAGCCTGAGTGAGGAGGGTTGGCATTTTTCTGTGTAGTGAGCTTTAAAGCATTTTTCCCTAAGTCTATTTTTCCAGTCCATTCTGGCTCTGCTGTGGTGAACCTGCTTCTGTCCAATCTCCCTCCTTTTCTCCAAGCTCTTCTTACTTCAGTCCCAAGTCTCACTGCCAAGGTCTTGCACTGCCCTCAGGGTTAAGTTTTAGCCAGCTCCAGGAAATTTAGAGTTTGCCCTGGCCTTTACTCTGACTCTGACATGGTAGGTGATGTGGGGGAGGGGTGATCAAATGGCACTTTGATAATTGTAGTTGCAACCCTTCAAAGCACAAAATCCCCAAATACTGTCTGTTTAAGGCTGCACCCTGTGGGAGTGTCCCTTTACTTATCTGATTTTGATTTCTGTACTTTTGAGACACTTTGCATTGTTTGGTTTGTAGGAATCAAAGTATAGTGCAGGCAGGCAGGCAGGCACCCAATCCTCAGGTGTGGGATGGGTGCAAGAGAGACTGTAACAGTTGAAGTTTCTCTCCTAAGATGAAACACGGCCTGTTTACTCTTACTTGATGGAGAAGGCCAGTGCCTTCCCCAAGAGAAATTGATTGACTCTTTCCCAATTCAATGATTTAGTTGAGTGAAAAAATATTCCCACAGGAGAGAATGTTTCTGGATAATGGATAAAGTCCACAATCAAGGATTAATGATAAAATTAGAAATGGCCCATACAACTGACTCCCCTAGCCAACTATCAATCCTGCTGGAATATGGAGAATCTCTCAGGGTAAGTCAATTGACAATGGCCTTCTCACCTGAAGAATTCAAATGCTATCTGTCTTATTGATATAATATTTAATAACATAGGTGAATCAAATGGGGAAGGAGGATCTTGAAATGAAAGAGGGATTAGGATAATTCTATAACTAATTAGTTGAGCTTTGGGTAGGCTTTACCCTGACTGGGCAAAAGCTTCCCTCCCCCCCCCATTCACAGAATTTCTTTTCCCTTCCTTATCTATAGCTCTATTATCTAACTAATGAAGTAAATGAGTAAGCTTTAGATGGATTTTTGATATAGTTGATTGGAGGTCTGTAGAGATGATGGTTTGTCTCTACTAACTGCCTACAAGATCTTCAGCAGCTATAGTAGTTCTGTTTCAATGAGAGTCTGTCTGGACTAGATGTCTTATAAGGTTATATGGCAAAAGCACAAGGATCTGCTGGTATGAGTTGTTTTTAGGCCTAGGAGTATTTAGTTAGCACCACCCTCCTCCCTAGGTCCTCCAAAACCAAGTCCCCTGTGAGTCCTCTGCTTGGGAGGGGTTCCCCCTTATATACCCTTGTTCCAACCATCCTCAACTGCCCTTGGCTTCTTGGGGTTCCTATAAATGCACCCCACTTGGATTAATAGCTTACAGGTTGGAAGGAGTTTCCAGGAATTCCTGCTACTCAGCAGCCATGTTTGCACTGTTCTCAGCAATCCAACTGCTATAATTCTTGACTTCCTCAACTTACCTTATATTTGCTTACCTGGTTTTATGTATCACCAAAATGAATGTAAGTTACTGGTAGCAGGGACTATGATACTAATTTTGTTTCTTTTGTTTTCATTTGTTTTGAATATCTGTCTTCATTTTGATTAGCATGCCTTACACAAAGTAGGTGCTTAATAAATCTTTCCTAAATGAATTAGAATAAGGATCTTGTCAATTTAGATTAATAAAGTCTAGTTGGATTACTTCAGCAATTGCACATTAGACTGAATCTGAGTGTGTTACTAAAACTCTACTTTAAAGTTACATCTCTAATATTTAGGAAGATAGTTGCTCAGTTCAAACCCCAGGATAACTCAGATGAACTGACAGTTCATTATATGGTTCTATTTTATTCTAAGCTTTCAAACATGATTAATGATTTTGTTTGGAGCACTCTTTGCTCTTTTTTATGTTTACTTCACTGCTACTTCATGGGTTGCTAAGAAAGAAGAAATTGGAATTCAGAATGCTTTACTGTTAACATTTTATAATTTCTTTTATTATTATTTAACAAAAATATTTTATGTTACTTCTGAACATCATTATAGAAATTGGATTGCAGAATAAAGGCTTTTCTGTCTGTTGAATTGCATTTGAATAAGATTTGACTGAACTGCTCTTGATTTCCAAAGTTCCAAATTAATTGGTCTCTCTGATATAAAACTTCAAGCTCTCCCTTTCTTGATTGCATCTCCTAAAATAGAAAAAGACATCTCAAATATCCTTTCAGCAGTATGGAGTTACCCTGAGGCAGAATGGTTAAACAAGAAAAGTTTTGTTTCTGGCTTATTTCTTAAAATTTCCACCACTTCATATTACTAATAAATGTTTCCCCTCTGTGTATATGTATATGCATATGTATATGTATATGTATACATACACACATATACATGTGCATACCTATTTATACACATATATTTATATATAATTTATCTCTATAATAAAAAGACTATTTCATTAAAATATTATTTTAATCTCAATTTCATGATAGTTTCATACTATTTACATTTATTCTTTTTTAATGATAAAATTAAGAATATATACTTATAAGTTTAAAATTAGAAGAGTCATTAAGGAGACTTGCTTCAAAGTCTTTTTCATATATTGACTGTGTGACCCCAAGAAAACTCCTAAATTCTCTGCCAAAGCAAGCTCCCTTATATTTCTGTTCATTCAAATCTAGGATCTAGTTGGGGGAACATAATGATTAGTATTTGAGTGAAGGTAAATGGAGGGAGTAAAAAAGGTGTTTTGTGACTGCAATGTACTATAGACCATCTAGACAGATAGAATAAATAGATAAAGAATTTGAGAAACAGAATACAAGGCTGATAGAAGAATGATTTAGAACTGATTGGGTATTTCAATTTCTTTGACATCTAGTAGAGTAAAAAGGAAGAAAAATAATAACTTTTTGACTTGCCTTAGGAATAATTCACCATTCAAAATGAGAAAGATTTGCATTTGGAATCAAAGTAAATTTTATTCTGAATTTAATTTTAACTAAGAGAGAAGAAAGTGGTAAAGGTGAGACCCTGGAGAGAAGGGTTGACTCTTTCTTAGTGTATATAATAATAAGAAAAAAAACATCAATTATGTAATCTGACATGAATCTTAGATTTAGGGGAATATATTTTAAATTTTTAGGAAAAAATAGATCAGTTTTCATAGATTAAAATGTTACAGGTAAAGTTATCCTACAAAAATAGGAGATATTGAAGGATGAAACAATGAAGAAATCAAATGAAATAATTCCAATGTGGGAGAAAAATGGGTTTGTTGGCATATAGAAACTCACCAAACAAATAAGATTAAAAAAGAGATATCCAAAAGTTAGAATGAGGGCAGGTAACAGGACAAATATAAAAGCATATTATATTCCATTATAAATTAGGTCATGACTGCTAAACCTCAGAATGAAAAGGAAAAATAAGGGCAATTAAAAATTATATCAAATTTAAAAAGGGAAAATGAAAGATTGTTACTGTTTGTTTTCAAGGTTTTTTTTCAGCTCTTTTATGCAAAAAGGAAAATCTAAGAAGGGATATCCTTTTGATTTGTATTTGTGAGATGATGACAGTTTGCAGGAGAGAAAAAATACAAGTCCTCAATTTTTATATTACTTTTATTTTTTTCTAAAAAGAAAATTAACCATTGCCTCAATTAATTAGCAAATATGTGTTAAGTATTTACTAACCATGAATATTCTAAAAATGATACAAAGAATAGGGAAATACTTTATTCCTTTAAAGAGTTTACTATATTGAAAATAATTGCACAAAATGATACACAGATATTTAATACCCAATACATGTAAAGACACATTAAGAGATAGCCATGGTGACTTAATGAATTCAAGTCACCTGACTCAGATGAAATAACCTGGAATTTAGCATATTTCAAGAGCTAGAAGTTGTGATTGATTGAGTAACTGAAAGAAAATACTGAAAACCTAATATCTACCAAAAAGAGCAAGTAAGATAGTGAAAGATATTAGGTTCATGTATTTTAAGTTGTGGTAGAAAGAATAGTCTAGCTTTATGATAGAAGGCATTGGGCAGGGTGTGGTGATACATGAAGTTAAGTTTTTGTAGAGCTATTTTCCCAGTGGTAGATTTAGAATTTATATTCTTGTTCCCAGATGGCAGAAGTAGAAACAATATATGGAAACTGTGAATAAGTTGGTTGAGGAATTGTAAGGAATTGTAGAATAAGGAAAACCTCCCTAAAAATTTCAATAGTCCAACAGCAGAATTGGTTACCTCAAGGGTTAGGGATTCTACACATTTTCAAGTAGAAATAGAATATATTAGATTTCCCCTTTTTAGATATATTATAGCAGGGATACCTTCCATATATAGTTTGGACTACATTGACACTGTGGTCACTTTTGACTTTCAAATATTGTTACTATGGTTGTTTGGAAAGGAGAAAGGAATTTGTCTTTTAAGGATTTAATGTAGAGGGTGATCTATGAACTCTTTCAATGTCTATTTTGCCCCCTTGTTCAAGAATATCAGGACAGTTTTCTTAGAAAATTTCTTATAATATAATGTTATCTTCTTTTTTTTCCATGTTTTCAGGTAGACCAATGATTCTCAAATTGTCTCTCCTAGATCTGTTTTCTAAGATAGTTGTCTTTTCAATGAGATATTTCATGTTTCCTTCTACTTTGTCATTCTTTTGACTTAGCTTTATTAATTCTTGCTGTCTTGTGTGATCATTAGCTTCTACTTGCCCAATTTAGTCCTTAAAGACTGTTTCTGCTATGATCTTTTGATTTTTCCTTTTCAATTTGGTCTATCCTGCTTTTCTTGGTTACCAGCACGTCAATTAATTTTCTAATTTGCTTATTACTTCATGTGATTTTTGTGCTTTTTATAGGTGGGAATTTCTGTCTTTTAAGCTATTTTATTTTTGAATTACTTTCATTTCTTTTACCCACTTTTCTTCCCATTTTTCTTTAATTTTTCTTACTTGGTTCTTGAACTCTTTCTTGAGTTCCTAGAGAGCTTGTGACCAATTTTCATTTTTTTTGGAAAGTTTATGTGTTTTCTTGTTTTTCATTTTCTGCTATCACCTATGTACTCTGCATTTTTTAACAATAGAACTTATCCAGGGTCAAAGGCTTTTTTCCATTGGAGTTTATTTCTTTTGGTACTTGTGGATTGTGGTTCCTTCATGTTGGTGGCCATAGCTGTGTTCATTTTTTTCTCCGTATTACCTTGGCTTCCTAGTCAGAAGTCTGAGTGATGTGGGCAGACAGTTCTTGGTGTAGTGGGCTTAAAAGAGTTTTGCCCTGAGGCTTTTTTCTATTGTGTCTCCTGAGGCCAGCCTGGGACTGCAGTGTCTCCATGCTCACCAGTCTCAGGTCCTAAGTCTCACTGGCAAGGAACTGCTCTGCCCTCAGGGGTAAGATGGTGTCCTCATCCAGCCCCTGTAAATTTAGAGATCACCCTACCTGTAGCTTTGACTCTGGCACAGTTGGTGTTGTCCAGGAGGAGTGATCAGCTCGTGCTTTGGTTGGTCTAGTTTTACCTTCTTATAGTGCAGAAATACCCCCAAACTTCCTATCTTCAAAACTGTGTCTTGTGGAAGAGCCTTTTCATTCCTTCAATTTGATTTTTGTCCTTTTGGGACACTTTGTATAGGTCATTTGTGAGTAAAGTAGAGCCTTACTTCTACTCTGCCACCATCTTAGCCTGAAAGTCTCAATGAAAGGAATTTTAAACCATTGTTCACTATTATGGGAACCAGTCTAAAATAATGAAAAACAAATGTTAGCATTTAATTAGAGAAACAGGGAGTGGGAAAGTACTAATAGGAGTCATCATTGTCATTTTCATTGCTATCATTATCATAATAGTAGGAGTATTATATATATACATATATATATATACATGTATATATATATATATATAAATGTGTGTGTAGCATACATATAGTGTTTTAAGGTTAAAAAACTTTTACATATATTTTCACCATTTTATGCTTAAAATGAAGAGTTAGGAGCTACAAGTATCCTATTTAAGGAAATTGAAAGTGAGAGAAGTTAAATAACTGGCTAAATTAGTATTAGAGACAAGATTGATTTTGACATCTTCCTACTTCCAAATCCAATATTCTTTCCATTAAATATACCACCTAAATATATTAAATAGCATGAGGAGAATCACATAATACTAATAGAAGAAAGTAAAATGAATAGAAATAAAGAAAAATGTTTTACAATATACTAGATAGCACTCTGGGTTTGGAATGACAGGAATTGAGAAGAAATGATAGTTCTGCTGCCCATTAACCTATTAAAGGGGGCAGCTGGGTAGCTCAGTGGATTCAGAGTCAGGCCTAGAGACAGGAGGTCTTAGGTTCAAATTCGGCCTCATACACTTCCCAGCTGTGTGACCCTGGGCAAGTTACTTGATCCCCATTGCCCACCCTTACCACTCTTCCACCTAGGAGCCCATACATAGAAGTTAAGAGTTTAAAAAAAACTATGAAAGACATTGCTATCTTTCTAAACTTTAATTTGTTCTCCTTTAAAGAGTTGGTTTCAAGATAATTTCTAAGATCCCTTCAAATTCTTTTTAAAAATTAAAAAATATTTTTCCATATATACAGAGTTTGTTTTCTTTTGCTCCCCTCTTCCCTCCTCCCCACCACCCCCATGTTCTGGATAAAATAAGCATTTCCACTGGGTTATACAAAAGTTATCACACATCTAGTTCCATATTATTCATTTTTACAAATGAAGCAATTTTTAAAAACCAAACCCCAAATTATATATTCATATAAACAAATGTTGAGTCATTTGTTTTTCTTCTGTGTTTCTACTTCCACATTTCTTTTTCATAATGTGGATAACATTCTTCCTCATAAATCCCTTGGGATTGTCTTTTATTTGCAAAGACCATTACATTATATTGTTCCACAATGTTTCATTTTCTCTGTATAATGTTCTCTTGGTTCTGCTCATTTCATTGCATCACTTCTTGGAGGTCTTTCCAGACCATATAGAAATCTGCTAGTTCATCACTTCTTACAGCACAGTAGTATTTTATCACCATCATATACCACAATTTGTTCAGTCATTCCCCAATCAAGGGACATCCTCTTATTTTCCTTTTTTTTTTTTTTGCTACCACAAAGAGTGTGGCTATGAATATTTTTGTAGAAACATTTTTCATTATCTCTTTAGGGTACAAATCTAGTACTACTATTTCTAGATCAAAGGGTATGCATTCTTTAAAGTCCTTCAGGTATAGTTCCAAACTGACTTCTAGAATGGTTGAATCAATTTACAACTCCACCAGCAATGCATTAGTGTCCCAAATTTTACATATCTCCTCCAACATTTATTATTTTTCTTTACTGTCATATTGACCAATCTGCTAGGTGTGTGGTGGTACCTCTTTGTTGTTTTAATTTGCATTTCTCTAATTGTGAGAGAATTAGAATACTTTTTCATGCATTTGTTGATAGTTTTGATTTCTTTATCTGAAAACTGCCTATTCATGTCACTTGACCATTTGTCATTTGGGGAATGACTTGATTTTTTTGTATAGTTGACTTAGGTGATTATAAATTTAAGAAATTTTATATATATATATATATAT